>NW_013952590.1:870164-886120 GCF_001266775.1 Austrofundulus limnaeus
GTGTTTTATTTTAATTAAACTTGGTATGAACTACMTATACTGTATTTTTTTCTTGTTTACATAAATGTGGTCTTTTTTGTCCTAACGTAAAAATACCAATAAATGTTAAAAATTCTTTATATTTTTAGTTTTATAAAGTCACACACACCGGCTGGAAAAGCCCCCTYCAACAACCTTGAAGTGGCCCACGGGCCAGCATTTGTAAACGTGTTTTCTTGCTCTGGACACGTTTTATTAGTGAGCTGAAGGGCAGAAATGTCTCTTTAGATTGTGAAGGCTGCAGAGCCCTGGTTGAGGATGTTTCTACAGCAGATTTCTGACCTCTAACATCAAACCTTCTCTGCAGCCCAGCTGACATAWGAGCGCCGTCGTTGGYTCTTCTGATGCATCAGTTATTACACCTGACCGTGCCTCAGCCTGTCCCTGTAATTAGAAACACTTCCTCTCTGTTTTTTTTACCACCTGTGGCTCTCATTCCTCGCTCCCTCTGCTCTGCCAGCCAGCTCCAACACATCATTCAGTTGTTTTCTTGTCCCTTTCCTCAAAGACTGCACAAAATTCCYCACTTCCAAATAGTTTTTTTTCTCCCGAACAGTTCACTGGAACTTTAGTTTCCTCTTCTTTGTAATAATGTCACTGAATCAGCTGTGAAGGATGATGTCATCTGTTTGAGGGAAACACCAGTTGGGTATGGGCCAGTTCTTTTGCTGGATGTTCAGACACAAACAGAATATTTGGACTGAGTAACACTGAAAGAACTCACTCATTTTCTCTTCAGTGCTTTATGCAGTGTTGCTTTGCTTTCAGCTTGGATCTATTTATGTCTGCTTTTATCCTTTTGTGTATTCGCCCACCTCCATAAAAGCTTAATTACTGTCTGTTTGTTTGTCAAATATCTCATAAATGTTACTGCAGCGCTCAGAAAGAAGTCACTGCTTTACTAATGAAGAGCTCAAATTTGGGCATCMTCAAGATCTTTGTTTAAAACCTTAATGTTAACTGTTGAAGTCAAGMTGGTCTAWGTTAGCAAAATATCTTAAGAACCATGTGCTAAAACKGTTATTATCAACTGCTGACCYGTGGGCCACTTCKAGGTCGCTGAAGGGGGATTTTCCGGCCAGTCTTATGAAAAATCCCAGTAATCATTGGATCARTATCGAATTACCATGATTCTAGATTCTAGAACTTAGCATGTTAAAAATATGTACGATTCAGTCCATTTTATAGAGCTTAAGCTAAAACTCAGGGTTGTAGCTGAGAGTCATTCCCATCACATATTTGAAGTGCTAACAGATCCCAATAGTTTATTTTTATTTTGGCATACAAGACAGCCAGAGAAAGTTGTTTTTTTTTCAAGGATCGACTCTTCATGAAAAGTTAACCTCTTTTGATGATGTTTGTTTATGAACGATTGATTTCTCACCTGTTCTAACAGCTGCTAATATTTCATTTTGACCAAACTGACAGCGTCTGACACTGATGCGTTCACACCAAAYGCGATTTCAGCATCAGGAGCATCAGGTTTACATACAAAGTCTATGGTGGACGCGCTTCAAKCAGCGTCGGGAAGTGCTGCGGTGCCTCAAGCGCGATTAGAGCAGCGCGATTTGAACGATTTGAACGATCTGAGCGTTCGACGCGCTGAGGCGCAAATCGCTGAAGTTAGAAAATCTGAACTTTTGCAGCTCGACGCGCTGCGTCAACCAATCAGAGAGACTCCACTGTGTGACGTAGTGACATATTTCCCGACGGGACAGTTTTCCGAATGATGTCCACTAACCTGAAACAGATGGAGAGGAGCTCTTTAGCTGAAATYGAGTGCCTGCAGTCGGTGTCCTGACAGAGATATCAGCACCAATGCGTGGCAGCGACTCATCAGACTGGACTCAGGACAAAAATAGTCCTGAAAGCGAGCTGTGAGCCTCTACTCTGAATTATCTGGTGAATTAATTATGAATTAATTATCTGATGAACGTGACATGCTCTTGCTCTCTGTAAATAAAGCAAAGCCACTTCCTGGTCCGACATTAAACAGAGCCCGACAGAGGAGGCTCTGAAATCGCGTTCGGTGTGAACGCAGCATAAGAAGAAGACAACTAAGAACTTTAGTATCAACACCACAATAAAAACCTTTTCTTTCCCGCATCAGGTTCACATTATTTGTTATTTTTTTTTAGCGGAAAGGTTACAGAATTCTTGCTGAACGTGCCAATAACCACACATTTGTCACGATCGGCAGGAGGTTCAGGACACAGAATGCGGACAGATACAAAAAAGCTCAACGAAATAACTAAAATATTTTACTTAACAAAACAATATGGCTGACGTGGCAGCATAGCTTACACAAACTTTAAGGGGGTGGAAGGAGCATCAACACAGGAAGCACGCAGGAGACGTGAGGCAGGAAGTGTAATAACGCACAGCTGGTGCAGATCTGTTTATAAAAAATATCTTTGCATGAAACGAAGTTGAAGTGGAGTCGTTTTAAGACYGCAGAAATTTTAGTCTCGACCACATTCATTGTAGTAATTAGTCACACTGTCTGGTCCGAATTATGCTCTTAGACAAAGTGCTATCTACAACAGGTAAGATACTAACTGTACATAAAGAACACCTGTGTAAAAATGTTCAAACTCCTGGTTTGTGTGTAAGTTCGGTATCTTTTCCATCACTTTGCAACTCTTTTCAGCCGGTGTTATCTGGTAAGCTGCCATAAATCAGAACGACTTCCCAGTTTGTCTCGTAGGCAAACCCAGAGGGCAAATACCACATGGGTCAGAYGTAATTTACTGTTCTTTGTTGCTGTTTAGCAGCTTGTTGCCCGTGCCCCGGAGTTGAACCCGCATTAAAGAGAGTTTGACATCTGTGATGGAGCGATAGCAGGTTACCTTTACCTTTTCATTTTAGCAGCTATTTCAGGAACCTCTCGGCTGCTTCATCAATAGGAAAGGCCGTCGTCGTGTTTACAAACCCGGTGAACCTTTATCCTGCACCCTGACTCTTAAGGTATTTCATGAGCAGGGAGTTTGTTGTGGCTGCTTTTTTTTAAGTCCCTGAAGGCGGATATATTTTCGGGGTCTGGGTCACTCCGTCCCTCTGGCACACGCCTATAAATCCGCCCTGAACCTGCTGCTGGCAGGCCTCCGTCATAACTCGCTCACCCTGGCCCAGTTCTCTCCTGCTGCTAAGTCATGCTTGGCACAGCTCCGGTCAGCTGACGTCTTTAACTCAATATCAGCTAAAATGTCAACTTTGCCCAACAGTTGCTTTTGTTTTTAATGAGCTGCAGGTCTGTTAACCCCTTAAAGAGCGGTTACTCCGAGGATCCGCTCGCATATCCAATAGTTAAACTCAAACTCAGCTGTTTAGTCATTTCTGAGCAGCGCGCTCTTGACTCTAACTCATTATGGCATGAAGAGGTTCAGCTTGTTCCTCTGGCTTCGTTCCCTGCTGCCAACTGTGGCCCCAAAAAGCCACCAATGAGGGAGGACAGATCATCTTTGTGTGAAACGTGGAGCAGAGGCCACGGAAACGCTTCATTAGTATTTTTCTTTGACTGAAATCAGAACAGATTCAAAGGTTGTCTCTCCCACCGAAGACACCGTGAGTGTCGCTGTAACCCGAGTCAAAGTGTTTGTCAACAGAGAGCAGTCGTCCTWCATATTTATTTAGTGTAGTTGGTCGGTCTTGTTCTTAAAATAGACGGCTCGAGCAGAGATCAGCTTCGGCTGCGTGTGGGACGAGCAGAAAACATGCTGTTTACTCAGAAACTGGGATTTAAAAAGCTAAACTAAGCTCTATATTAGCTAAAACAAGTCATCCTAGGCATGACTTCTTATATCTTACACCTAAAGTTTAATTCTTTTGAAGTGGGGTTCTGTGGAGTAGGTTATGAACAATAAATATCTTACCTGTTGTAGATAAATTTTGGAATGACCTCTGTATGGAGGATCACAAGGAAATGGCGTATTTTATTTATGTGCATGTAAAAATAAACTGTAACACCCCCAACGTCTGAATTCAGCCTAACCCTGACTTTAAAATCCAACATGAGGAATAAAATGTTGTTTTACTMATTTTTGTCWTTTTGTAATTTGATAAATAAGTCACAGATGCAGTACTGTTCAATATTACTGATTTTAAGAACAACAATTAGCATTTCGGACCTTTGGTCTGAGTAGAAACTGGGATTAGTTTTTTTTTGTTTGTTTGTTTAAATCAGTAGCATTTTTGTTAGCACTATCACTAAACTTGTCCACATTTATGGACCATTCGGAACTTGCAAAATGTTTTCACTTTCACTTTACACCAGCTGGCTTAATTTTTTTATATATTACTATGAAATAATACTTGGATGTAGTCTTGCTGCAAACAAATTGAAAACAGTGATATTTTCATATTGAAGTAGCAAAATCTTTATTTATTTACGTTATTTATGTGTAATCTGGAAAGTGATTATAAAAATGCCGGTTCAATGTATTTTGTAAGAGAATGATAAAAATAAGTTTGTTAAAGAAATATGAAATTGTATAACGTGTATCAAAAGTTGTTGTTGGAGAAGGAATTGAAGCTTTTATTTTGTTTTGTTTCTTGATTATTATTGCTTGAAATTAATTATGAAAAAAGGGGCAGATATTATAAGATTATTTTCTTCTTTTTGCATCCTTTCATTTCAGTTTGGATTTGTATATTTTTTGTTGTGTATAAAAATGTTTTTTGTTTTTGAATGAAATGAATAAATGAATAAAACTAAAAACTAAAATAAAAACTAATTTTGTGCTCATAAAAGTTGACAATACCTGCCAAAAGATGAGTCATAGCAGGTTTTTGCTGAATGTTTTATGAACTTTGGTTAAATGTTATAAAAATAAAAGTAAAAGAAGTCTAAAACTTAAAATGAGTTTATGTAAGAGCCCTTATTTGGTCATCATTATTAATGCATAAACACTAATTAATGCAGAAAATAATATGTAGGATTAACAAACACATTTATTTCTAACAAGTTAAAGCTGTTCTGGGCAGGTTTTACAAATGATTATGAATTTACCATCAGAAATAACTGCTAGCATCTATTTAGTAATGCTACAATTTACCATTTATTACCATCTCAGTGTCATCATCCATCTTGTGAAATCACAGAGGGCCTCTCTAAATACAGCCTGTTGCAAATCTTTTGAGCCCTATTAGCTGTTTGACACTCCTGAAAGATTCACGGCTGCGGGGCTCGCCGTTTGAACAGAAAGGTCCTGAATGCTCCTAAATACTGAACGACACGGAGGACGGATTAGTCATAACCCAAGATTGCAGCCTGCAGGTGCAAACTTAATGAAAGAGATAGTTCTCGGTGTTATTTTTCTGCAGGGCGAACGGTGAAGTCATGCCGAGGCTGAGTGGCAGCTTTAACTGTCCCAGTCTGAAAAAACACCTTATCAAATGTAAATTTTACTTCATATTTAAACTYGACGTGAACTGGAGGTGTATAGGTTTTTGTTTGCTGAGCTCTTTTTCTTTGTTTGTTTTATTCGATGCAGAAACAGCCTAAACAATGTTGTCAGTTTCGACTTGCAGCACGTTTACCGAATTCACCTGTGTGAAGAAGTGAGGGAGCAGCTATACTATTGTATACTTAGTTTAGGCTCATGAGGTGCATATTTCAAAATAACATTGACTCATGATACCTTGTGTTGTCTGAAGTAGAGTTCAGAGTATATGTTGTGGAGGACCCTCGGCTTCCACAAAACCAAATTTTAGCTCAATATCTGTAAAATTGATAGTGGTGTATTATGTTTGTGTTTTCTAAGATCGGTTGGTTGAAGCGGCCATCTTAATTTTGATAGACTTAAAAAGATTTATCAGTTGTAGATATACAGCCATTGATCGTGTTCTAACGCAGTGGTTCCCAAACTTTTTTATCTTCTGACCCATAAAATATCCATGGCAAAAACTTGTGACTCCAAATATTACTGGTCTGAGTACACGAACTTTGTTAATAACCCTAAAAACACAGGCTTTTTGACTATCTAAACAGCTTGTACACAAATGTAAATACTTATTTATACTTATTTTGTGTTTTTGTAATAATTACAGGGAAAATATTACATCATCAATTATTTTATTACCCTTTAAATTGATTTCTGGAGATTATCCAAGGTGCTTCATGACCCATAATTGGGTTCCAAGCCCAACTTTGGGAACCAAAGTGCAGTGGTTCCCAAACTTTTCAGCTTTTGACCCACAAAATAACAGTAGCAGAGACCTGTGTCCAACTATGTTTGGATGATAAACATTTGTATCAGGTCAACAAAACATGGGCATAGTAACAATATTTATTATACACATTTATCCAATTTAAATGTACTAACCTCACTCCTTTGTAACAACTAAGGCAATAATGTAATTAATTCAGAAAATCTTTTCAGGACCCCACCTTGATGTTTCGGGACCCCACTTTGGATCCCGACCCCAACTTTGGGAAACACAGTTCTAAAGGTTTTATTAAAATCCATTGAGTGGTTCATGATATTTTACTAACAGACAGACAGAATCAAATACAAGAGTTAAAGACAAAGTTTTAAAAACAGATCTGACATGATCAGTTAGTGCTCAGAATATATGTTGTGGATGACTCTCAGCTACTACCATACCAAATTTTAGCTCAATATCTATAAAGTTGGTAGTGTTATAGTTATATTTGTGTTTTCTAAGGTCAGTTGGCTGTGGCAACTATCTTGAATCTGGCTGACACCAAAAGTTAATCAGTTGTAGTTGTAAATTAAGTGTTTAGTTGCTGAGAGTTTCATGAAAATCTGTCCGCTGGTTCATGAGATATTTTGCCAACAGTCAGACATAAAAAGAAGAAAAAAAAAACAACTGCTCTGCATTTTCACGGGAGTTTTGATCATTTTTCTGACGTTTTGTAAATGAATTAACTCTTTTCTGCAGCAGATTYAACTTCCAGATCCTCCTTTTATCCGATGCTTCCTGCAGGCGACTGCTCACTGATTTCCCTCCAGGAGTCTTGGTGCATTCCTGATCCTGGCAGATGACATTTAGAACGCTGGAATCTGTGTCAGACAGCGCAGGACAGGTCTGGGCTCAGAACCCACCGGTCTGCGAAAGGGGTTAGTAGCTAATAAACCGCAGCCGGGGGGCCACATCCACATTCCATGTCATCACCATAGCTACTGCCGCCAATCCCTCCCTTCATCCCCGTCGACCAGCACCTCTTATACCCCCGCTGCCCCGCAGCTCCTAGAAAGAGGTCACACACCTGTCTGCACCTCTCCACTGCTGTCCTTCATCCTCCCTCCTTCCACCTCTTCATCGCTCCTCTCTCCTTTGAACTCAGTGACTCTGAAGCAGCTTTGTTAAGTTTTCAGCCGACTAATCAGAGACTATTTAGATGCCAACAATGAGCTGTGTCATGAAGCACGCTGCAGTAGACTCAGTGTCGTGCTTGTGTAATTTATGGAAAGTGACGCTTTGAACATCTGCATACGTACAAAAAACAGAGGAAACAAACAGGCTGGAAAAAGGATTTTAATTTGTGAAAATGCAGTGCGATTTATAAAAGTTAACACAGAAGGAAACTAATATTAACAAACAGGTGCTAATAACTTTGGCTAACACTAGCAAAACCAAAGCTAAAATCTTTAAAAAATGATAAATGGCTTGAACGTATATGGTACTTTAAAAGATTAGAATATTAGCTAAAAGCTAAAACTAGAAAAACTGTAGGTTGAAGTCCAACTAGCCAAACAGCAGCTAAAATCTAAATTTAACAAAATAGTAGCTAAAAGCTGTGATCAGAACAGTGCCTAGATGTGAGCTTATTCCCAGCGAAAGGTCAGCTTGTTACTGTTCAAGAGAGAGAACACACGTTAAATAACTTTACTCGTTATTCCCAGAATTTTGTCAAAATCACAGCAGAGTCAAGAATGCACACGCTTTGTGCTAGTAGTCATGTTGGTAACTGTCCTTTTGTTGACCTGAACATATTTCTGTTTCTGTACTTGGATTTGTGTTTGCTTTGGGTTGCTGTTGACAAGAGCAACACGTACTGGCGGACATACAGGTGTTGGAATCTCCTCTGGGTGTACTGGAGTGCATTTGACCATCAATTCACCTGCTGATGGCAAAGATAACAGAGAGTATCTTGTAGTGGGTGGATGGAAARCTAGATATTTCCACAGCTCTTTTTCATGTTAAGCAAATAAATATTTATACTGATGGTCTCCATTATTTGTCTTTCATTTTATTGTTGGGAAACAGAAACATTAGTTTTGCAACTAGCCTACTCATTAAATTAGTTATTGCTAAAATCACAGTACAAACTGACAATATTTATCCACTATCTACTGTTTTTCATTTCATAGTGAAATTGCTGTAAAACTAAATACAATACTGTGTTATTACTACTACTACTACTACTACTACTATTATTATTATTATTATTATTATTATTATTATTATTGTTGTTGTTGTTGTTGTTGTTGTTGTTGTAATAGTCCTGTATAATGTGTATCTTTCTTCTGTTAACATTAATTTAATCATCCTCTGCCAAAACAACAGGTAAACAATGCTAGGAGGCAGCATCAGATATGCTAATGGTAGCTAGTTAAACTAGCACACAAATTAATTTGAACAAAGATAACACAAAAGTACATGGAGACTGTGGCTGAATGGTTAGGGTCATCGTTCCTGTAATGTGAGAGTTGGAGTTTTGATTCTGACGCTATGATWAGTCCCTATAGATTGATTTATCTGTATTAGCTTCAAGAGATCTATGTAGTAAAGTGCTGAATGAATGTGTGTGTGGATGGGTAAATGAGGGCACAGATTGTAGTGTAAAGCACTTTGAGTATCCTGGTTTAATGGAAAGGTGCTTTAAAAATACAGTCCATTTACCATTTTTAACTTGAT
This sequence comes from Austrofundulus limnaeus, assembly GCF_001266775.1. NCBI lineage: Eukaryota > Metazoa > Chordata > Actinopteri > Cyprinodontiformes > Rivulidae > Austrofundulus > Austrofundulus limnaeus. The sequence goes on from NW_013952590.1 coordinate 879,087, forward strand.
GTAACAACAGCTWTGATGCAGCTTTTGTAAATCAAAAAAAGAGTAAGATATCCTATTTAATCAGAGTTTACAGTTTTTACAATACTGGCATGTTGCTGTCAGCTGTATTTGTACATCATTGTCAAAATGAAAAAAAAAATCTTTGCTGTAATTGGGGGTTGAACATCCTGACTACACAGTATATGCTYGTAGTATAGCATCACACTTTCCTCATTGAGCAAAGGAGTTCCTCAGGATTGTGAACTTAGTCCTTTGCTCTTTACTGTGCTGACACGTCATATGACGCATAATGCTAAATTCAGTACAGTGATAGGACTCATCATGAGAAACATATTTTACTTCTTCCTCTTACTTTTATTCTTTTATTGTTGATGCTTGTTAAATATAGAAAACATTCAGTGCTCGTTTTTCTTCAGAACTCATAAAAATGTTTTTAGAGAGTGCTGTCTACACAATCTGGATTGATCCTCTGAAAAGCAAATTTCACGTCACATTAAGACACGTCATTATGATGCATCTGTAACTGCTGGCAGTTTGGACTTGTTAGAAATACTTGGTGCATATTTCTTTTTAATTGTGAAACAAAGCCAAACAAAACTAAATCCAAGATGCACTGCACCTTTTGGCAAAGACTTGTTTTGTGAATGTGATTCCCGAATGGCAGGAGCATATGAAACATTCAGATCTAGAGGTTAACTGCAGCAAAGTCACGATTGAACTTCTCTAGCTATAGGTTTTGTAGGTAAACATTAAACTCTTCTGCATTTTTCATGACTTGACCACAGTTTGCCCTCAACACACAGGTGGAATAAACCATTAGTGTGTTTGATCGTCACCTCTTACTGTGTGGAGATCAGGATCAAAAGTATTTTGGCTCCAACACTCAACCCTCCATGTTGTTTCAGTATGTCTGAACTTATATTGTCTCACATCAGGATGTCAAACCTCTTCCATCTACTCCAAAGGCTGATTTGATCTCTTGGATAACTGTAGTGGCCTCACAGCTGTGTCTTCGTTAGCCTGAAAATATTATTCTAGTTCTTTCCAATGTTGATTCTCGTTGTATGTGTCTACCTTATCTTTGCTTCTTGCCTGAGCTGTAATAGCCCTCCCAGGATGACTCTTAGCCTTAGCCAATCTGAATMATTTTAATGTGTTTTAATTTGAAATGGCTCTTTTTAGTGTTTCCCCGTGTCTAAACTCCTTACCCCAACCTMACTGACTTCACGGTTTTCTGCTTCGTGAAGGGAGCTGAGGGGATGACAGCAGGCGACTTGTTGTGGCAGGAATCCTGCAGTTATTGAAACAGTGACGGCTGTCAGCTGTGTAAAGACTGGTTAAATGTCAGCAGGTCCTTTAAAAAAAAAACGGTATTTATTGAACGATACAAACCGTGTCCATCATCTGCTCATCTTTTCTGTTTGCCTTAAAAAAACATAAAGATTTCTCATTTTTAGAGCACATCAACAAATCTGTCTGTATTTGTTTTACAAGTGAAAGGTATGTTTGCATTGAGTTGAACCTACCTGTACATCATGTACCATGGAATTCTATAGAATCTGTGGACAAGGGGGCCCCGCCAAACTTAAAGTTACTCTTTATCTTTGCAAATTGCGTATAGAACCTGGCACTAGTGGGAAAATAAATTTAAAGTAAACTTAAAGCTTTTACATTTTTGTAGACTGTACGTTTTTTCCCCTGAATATTATATATTGACTGAATTGATATTTACCTGACTAGAAATTACATAAATAAATTAAAAAATGCAAGTTTATATGTGCTTAATTGTTGCGGTGTCCCAATACGTTACTATTTTTACTTAATTTAATATAAAACTGCTGCAAAATACACAAATTAAAAAGGTAAAAGATAATAATACTTGCATTTTTTTAACGTAATGCAGTGTTTTCCCTTACATTATTGGGCAACACCCCTTGGGTTTAAAGAACTCTGACCTCCTTGAATAGACATGATTTAAGGAAGCTTTTATTTATTTATTTCTCCCTGCAACCTTTTTGCTTCCATCATGCCTCATTGCCTCATTTATTATTTAATACTTTTTCAGTTTGGCTTTGCCAAACTTTTGTATGTGTCGTGTTGTTTATGCTAAAAAGTTTAGCTGCTAACTGAGTGTGTTTCCCAGGCCTTCATCATCACCTTCACACMGGACAGAATGTCCTTCATTTTCTCTGTATTTCCACAACATCCTACTCTTTCTGCAAACCAGCCGCATGCATACAAACCATTAGGCCTTGATCGTAAATCTTTCAGTGTACACACTGTGACAGCCTACATCTGCGACATACGAATTGCTTTAAACTGCGGAGTTTCTTTAAACTTTGCCTGTGTGCGTACACGTGTTTATTAAACAACGGAAATCCAGCGCAGATGCGGCTCAGACATGTTTTAAGATCTCTGTGGAGGCCGGGGCCCACATGTTCATGTAGCTCAGGTCTGAGTAGGTCTCCAGGAGGGGGGCTGTCTTCCGTCAGTGGGAGGCAACAGAGTGAGAACTCTTTCAGTTTACCAAATTTAGATTTCACATTTAAATAGATGGATTGCTTTTTTATGGATGAATGGCAACCATCATATCCAGATGTCAAACTCATTTTCACCAAGGGCCACGTTGGCATGGTAGTAGCTGAGAGTTGTGCCCAACACACACGTCTTAGAATTCTTGGAAGGAAATTTTGGCTTGTGAGGCAGGAAATATGCTTTACTTCAAAGAGTGCTATACTGTATATACACTCACCGGCCAATTTATTAGGTACACCTGTCCAACTGCGTATTAATGCAAATGTCGAATAACCCAATTACATGGCAGCAACTTGATGCCTTTAGGCATGTAGACATGGTCAACCGAGGTTTGCAGAAGAGCATCTCTGAACRCACAACATGTCGAACATTGAGGCAGATGGGCTTCAGCAGCAGAAGACCACACCAGGTGCCACTCCTGTCAGCTAAGAACAGGAAACTGAGGCTACAGTTTGCCTGCCTTGTATCAATGGTTTAGGTTGGTGATGGTGGTGCAATGGTGTAGGAGATATTTTCCTGACACACTTTGGGCCCATTACTACCAATTGAGCAGCCTACCTGAATATTGCTGCTGACCATTTATTTACTTTATGACCACAGTGTACCCATCTTCTGATGGTTACTTCCAGCAGGATAACGCTCCATGTCATAAAGCCTGAATCATCTCAGACTGGTTTCTTGAACACAACAATGAGTTCACTGAACTCGAATGGCTCCACAGTCACCAGATCTCAATCCAATAGAGCAGCTTTGGGATGTCATGGAACAGGAGATTCACATCATGGATGTGCAGCCGACAAATCTGCAGCAACTGTGTGATGCCATCATGTCAATATGGACCAGACTCTCTGAGGAATGTTTCCAGTACCTTGTTGAATCTATGCCACGAATGATTAAGGCAGTTCTGAAGGCAAAAGGAGATCCAACCTGGTGCTAGCAAGCTGTACCTAATATAGTGGGCAGTAAGTGTATTTGTGTATGTAGTATCAAAAATCAATTAAATCAGTTTAGCTATGCTCTATTTTTAGTCACATTTCTGTTTTTGCTGAGATAACATGAGCTTGTTGTTTTACTTTTATGAATAAAACTGTGTCTGTTAAAGACAGACATCCATGCCGCTTGGAGCATTAACTTCTACATTCTACATTTTTCCCCCATTCACTGATTTCATACCATTTACTTTTCTTTAGCTGTACATAACAACTCAAAGGGTTTGGAAGTTCATCTTCAATGCACAACATTCTTTGCAGTCAGGGAGCAGTAACGTCCAAATGCACTTTAGGTTTAACTTTTAAACCAACAGATTGGTTCTGAATAATGTGTAACTTCCTTGACTACAACCTTCATTAATGATGAACTGGTTGTGTAAGGTTTTCAAATGAATAGTAACTGCTCAACACCAATTGAACAAGCAGTTATTTTAGTGTTTTGCAATTCTTTGGCTCTTGTAAGCATCAGCATGTAAATGTTCTCCATCTTGTTAAAACTTTTTATTGTTTGGAGCACTTTCAGAATCTCTTGCTAATGGGTTAATAAATCCCAAATAAACCTCATGGGATTCCAGAGTTTATCCTCTGGCACAATAAATCCCATGGGATCCTACATTATGAGATTTATTGTTATGTGAAAATAAATCCCTTGAGTGGTGCTTTAAAGATCACTCAAAACAAATTGTGCTGTCATAGTCCAACTAATAACTTGTTTTAGAGGTTTCTTTGTATTTACTGGAAACAGTTAGGCTTCTTTGAAAACTGACTGTCTTTAGTTAAACTTTGCTGCACCTGGTATTATGTGTTTTATGCTAGGTGCATTTGGGGTTCCTACATGCTACTTGMCAAGTAATTACCTTATATGTAYATTGTACTGGGTTCTTAGCTGATAWATAATTTTTACATACTGGTACTTTCCTGCTACACACTGGGTACATATTGGTTACAAACCTAGTATGTAGCTATAAATAYCAGAAACTTTCATGGTAAGCGTTGGGTATAAACCAGGTATTTACCAGGTATGTACCRGGTACAGGCCAGGTATTTTGCTCGTACTGAGTATGTACTATATTTACCTTTGTATTTACCTGGTATATATGAAATGTACTGTACACACAATGGTAATTATCTGGTATATATGGAATGTACAATACATACTATGGTATTTATCTGGTATATATGAAATATACTGAATATGCCCTTGTAATTACCTGATTAATATGGTGTGTACTGTAAATACCCTGGTACTTACCTAGTATATATGGAATGTGCTGTATTTATCCTGTACTTAACAGGAATATATGGTATATACTGTACATACTCAGGTACTTAACTGGTATATATTGTATGTACTGTAGATACTTTAGTACTTACCTGGTATACAGTATATGCAAAGCACTGTACATATGTTCGTACCTGCCTGGTATATATGGTGTGTATTGTGCAAACCCTGTATTTATCAGGGACCTCATGTAKAAACGGTGCGTAGGCATAAAAAGTTGTGTGCGCAAGGTTCTACGCCCACGCTGGGATGCATTAAAACCAACGTTGCGTGAAAGTCTGCGTATATTTACGCACGATTTTCACCTGCCGTGAGAATGTGCGGCAGCCACGCAAAGTTTTTCAGTCGACAGTTTTAACCCACAAAGTCATGAATCTGACCTGAATCCACAGAAATATGACTCTGTTCTGTTTTCTGGATGTAAGGAGCGTCTGAACACGGTGTTAGATTTTTATTTTACTTTGAGATTTTGTTGTTTAAACTCGAACAATGATGAAACTGAACCCCAGGACTGAAAATCATTTAACCTCAGACCAGAAAAAAGATCAGCCTAAAACTGATCAAAAGGACCTCCAGTCTACTGTAAACTGTGAAGTTTTTATATTGTTGTCATGTAGTTGGAAACACACACAGAGCGCAGGCCTGCAGAGCGCACACACAGCTGAGGGAAATAAAATGTGTGAATTGTCTAAGAAACATTTTTAATTCTGAGAAAAAACGTCAACTCAGAATATTAACTCAGAACAGCTCAGCTGTGATGATTCCTTTGCTCCACAAGACGCAATACTTGCTGCGTAAAGTTGTGCGTCATATGGATCAATGTCAGCTGTTCCCAGTCCCACACCGCGGCAGAAACTCGCAGCGCTGCGAGTCACTCGTTCCTTCACTTCAACTATTTAATAAATATTTTTCTAAGTTCTACCAAACTCATCAGTTCCTCTGTGTTTACATTTATTAAAGACGTGTAAAGGTGGAAATGTCTGTCAGCCTCATGCGCCGCTGAAAATAACAGCACATGCGCGTACACACCAACACACACACACACCTTTACGAGTAGCAGACTCATTTTTACACCCCACTATTTATTTAGACATTTTTTCTCACTCATTCTCCATTTAATGTATAATTTTCTTGCATCTAAAAATCCTTTCTGATCCCACAGAGAGGACAGTCTGAGGAGAATCTCACACGCTGGACACATTTACATCTATTTTACATATTTAAATGGAGGCGTGTCAGGGGAGGTGTCTCACGTGCGCTCAGTTCCACATTCATTGGGATGTATGAAGGAAAGGTGCGCAGGAACCTGCGTGCGCACAGTTTTATACATCTGAATATTTTGGTGCAGCGCACTTTTCTAAATTTGTCTGTACGTCAACTTTTAGTGTGAAAGCTGTGCACTCCTTTACGCATGAGGCCCCTGGTGCATATTATGTACTTTACATACCCTAGTATTTACCTGGTATATTGTACCTGGTTTGTACTATACATTCACTTAGGGCTGTGCGGTATATGCGGTACATGGTAGAAACAGTATGAAGTTGGCCTGCGGTAGAAATTGACCCTCTACCGTCATATTGTCATTACGTCATCGCACCTGTGTCAGCATGGCTGCGAGTGCAGAGACAACTGAGCAGGAGGAGTTCGAAATATAATGAAGAAATTCTAGTGTTTTAAAACACGTATAGAGAGGATAAATCCTCAAAATTTCCTCCTCCCGCTGCAGAAAAGTTGCGTCGTGTCGCGGGATCATAATCTCTCCCTCCCTCCCACTGCACATGGCGCAGAGCGAAGCTTTAACAACCGTAGTTGTTTCACACCCAAGTTGTCGGAGAAAAAAACTTGTTTTTTATGTATTGTTGCACACAGAGATGATAAAAAGATGTGGACGTTTGTTCAGTCATAAATCCATCTTGCTAATGTCGGTTTGTGCTCTGAGAGCATAGAGCAGCAGCGGGTCAGTTCAACAGGCTCATTGTATGGCAGGCCGATGTTGCATTTATTTGGCTTCACCACACTTACTGTACATTCCAGTTATCTGAAATTGTTTTATGACTAGATTAGACATATTAGTTATTTAGGGTAAAATAGTATTTTTTAAAATATAAGATGTGTAAGTTTTTGAGCAATAACCCTTTCTGTAAGTCCAAGCGAAGAAATTTATAGTTAGTACTGATTAAATACAACACAGAGTTAGGGTTTTCTACTTTATAATACCTTTATAATGT
>NW_013952590.1:886130-889683 GCF_001266775.1 Austrofundulus limnaeus
CCTACAATAGAGTTTTTTCTTCACTCTGCGCCCTTTTAATTCAGGGTAGGATTTACTTTTTTTAATGCTGTACATAGATTGTTTCGTTTTTATAAATGAAAGAAACAAACAAATAATTAAACATCTCTTAATATATTTTGACAATTCAAAATACCTATTTAAGATATCTCTGATTATATTCTGACTTGTATAAATAACATTAGATTCATCATCATGTTGTATGGATACTCCAGTTCAAGATATCTTTAATATATCTTTGGATATGAGATTCACTATATGAGATTCAATTAATGCAAATTGCAAACTTTCATGTTCTGTAAATTGTATTTAAAACAAAGCTGCTGCTGTTGATCATTCTGGTTTCATAAGCAGCCCTCYCAAGGCCAGTACTCTAGGGGAAACACTGGAAAGGTCTAAAAAAGGTTTTTGAAGATGTTTTTGATAATGAATTGACTTTAGTGACTCAGTCTGCAATGTTTGCATCTGCTAAATCAGATGTCATCTTATGTACCTCTGTAACCATGTTAATATTTTTGTAGTACAAATACAGTACACGTTTTTCCTGTATTTGATCAAATTTTGAACATTTTTGTTTCRGGCAGGTAACTTTTCATGTAAAAGGGCAGGTAAAGAAAAAAATCCTATGGGTTTGATTAAGATTACAGTTTTATGCAAAAAATGCTCTAAAAATTACATTATCTTTACTTTTTATGATAATTTTATACCACGATATAGATACCGTTACCGTGAAGGGATTCAATTTATATCGTGATATGAATTTGGGGTCATACCGCCCAGCCCAACATTCACTGTACTTACTTGGTATACATGTTACTTAATGTGTGTACCCTGGTACTTACCTGGTATCTACTGTGTGTACCTCTGTAAGTACACATTTTTTCTACACATTATGCATTGCTACTGCAAAAGGTTTGCTGTCAGTTCAAAAATATTTAATGAAGGTGTAGAAATTACTGTGGCATAATAAAGTATTTGTTTAAGTTTGTTTCAGATCTGTCATATTTTCTTTACAGTTTCCTTTTTTTCCCCACAAAGTCGAGATATACGTTTTATTTGTTTTAGAAAATAATGGTATCTGATTGCTGCTGCAGCCCTTGAATGGCTTCAATTACTCAGTGGTTTATGTTTAACCTGCTGAGACAAATGAGAAATATCTTTGTGGATTATATGGATCACAGCACTGAGGTCGCTCTAACTGCCTCGGACAGCCCACTCTTTTCCCCTCTGAGGCCCATGATCTCAGATGTGGAGGCGCTGATCTTCATCCCACTGGAATCAAATCTGGAAAATAAAATGAAGCAGTGTGGGTAATACTGCAAAGTCTTTCCTGACGTGTTGTTTTGGGGGAACTGGGACAAATTCACCCTTCATCCCTTCATTCATCACAGCTCAGCGGTGGCAGAGGTCTGAGCATGGGCGGTGGTGACAGAGTGGAGATCCTCTTGATCCTTGTCAACACCTGGAGCCACGAATTGACAGCTGTCCTGACTTGTGATGACAGGAATGCRTAGAAAAGAGAGAAAAATGTTGGGGAGATTCCTTCTTTATCCTTCCTTTTCTTTCGTTCCTATTCTTTACTGTTCCTCCTTTATTAACGTTCTGTCTCTCCATCCATCCTAAGCAGACTTTTCACCCCGCTCTGGCTCGATGTGCTCTATGAACTGCAAACACTCGGCTTGCATTCCTCAGCTTTTCAAACAGCCATCATGCCTGTCCCTCCATGTCCTAACTAGGTGATTGTTCCGTRGCCTAGATGTTTTTGCTGTCAACACAAGATGTTTAATGAATTTCACTTTTTTCTTTGCCAGTGGGGGAGGTAAACATGCTTTTACAGTTTGCCGTGGCCTTGAGGGCTTTCTGAAGGAAAAGCTTGGAGGAGAAAGCAGAGGAGTAAGTCATAAAAAATAAAAAGGGCAAGCCTTGAATTAGGAGGTGGAGGTGTTAAATGTTTACAGACACTTTAACCTTTCACCACTTTTTACCATATTATTCCATAAAAATGTTTATTTTCTGTTTTTCTCCTTGACGTGTTGCACCTCCTTTCAGAAGAAGCACCAAACACTTTATTCAAATGTATATTTTCGGCCCTCCCACCTTCACTGTACCCCCCGTCTCCGGATGACTCAGACAGATAAGTTAAAGAATCTGACTCTCCTTTCTCCCTGGAGCCGGCCGTCGCTCTGTCGTAGTTATTTTAAACCGAGAGCGGCAGCTACAGTGAGCAGGGTGGCCAGCGCTGGTAAAATAGTGCCTCCTTGAGGGTATGCTTATTGGATCTGTGTAATTGGCACCCTCCGAGCGTGTCTGTGACTGTCACTTCAGGTCCCCTCCTCCCACCTTGGCCTGTGGAGGAACCAGGATCTGGTGTTTCCATGTGTGTGAAATTGTAGTAGAGTTGTTGTAACCTGTAGGACTTGAGGCAACCTAAAAGAAAAATCAATCTCACCATGTTCAAATTTGCAGAAAATGGCAAAGACGACAACAGCTGATCTGTTTTTAAAGTGTTGGGGAAATGTTAGGGTTAGCTAGAAGATGACATAGACGGTTGTAATGAAAGTAAAGTGAGGACAGGTGAAAAGGGATCAAGATTTAGAAACTTGATTTAGAGTCATGGTATCAAAAGTATTAATACTTGGATCGATACACTCACTTACTGTACTTATTTAGTGCTTTCTTAGTCAACCAGGCTACTCAAATCACTTTACAACACAATCTGATTCAGTTTTTTTAAAATGTATACAAAGTCCCAGCAAAATGTGACCCAAATTGTATTGGGAATTCATGCAAATCAGCAGTCCAGCCTAGCACCTGAAGCAAAAGCAATGACCAAATCTTTGTGTGAGTTACCTCTCTGTGGCGACCCCTGATGAAGGGAGCAGCAGGAAGAAGAACTTGTCCCCAGCAGTCTCATGACAGTGAAACATTAGCAATGAAAAGCCTAAAACAAGTCCTCCACAACTGTTGGAAAAATTCTGTCATAAAATACTCAAACTCCAACATGATGTAGTAATAGTTTGGCTACATACTCAGTCATTTGGACAATTCATCAAGTGTTATGATCATAGTTGATTTAAAGGGATCCACGATTAGTTGTAACATTAAACTTTATTTGATAAACATTTATTTTAACTGTAAAATAAACACTGTAAAAATACTGTAGGCTGTTTAGTTTTGTAAATTGTTTAAAATATATTTTAACACGGATGGAGCCATTTTATTTACACACAAAGCATTCTGGGTAAATGATGACATCAACTAGGTCATCGGTGCGAGGCTGCTAGTGAGCTCTATCCACCCTGAAGGTTAATCTTGGACAGTATCTGATGATCGACTCTTTTAAATGAAACCAGAGAGCGTTGACAGAGAGGAGAAGGTAGAAATGACTCAGCCTGTAACTGAAAATATAGATGGAGGACAACAGAGCTGCTTCATGGAAGAAGAACCTCAGCTTAGCCTGTTAGCCTTTGTGCTAGCCCTCACGCTATATTGCCTTTAGCTCGGCGCTAGCGTGACAAACTAAACTGAGGTCCTC
>NW_013952590.1:889693-899753 GCF_001266775.1 Austrofundulus limnaeus
TTGACAGAGAGGAGAAGGTAGAAGTGACTCAGTCTATAACTGAAAATGTGGATGGAGGACAACAGTTTAGCCTGTTTGTTGCGCTAGCGCTGAGCTAATACATATAAGGCAATATAGCGTTGGCACTAGTGCAAAAGTTAACAGGCTAAGTTGAGGTTCTTCTTCCATGAAGCAGCTCTGTTGTCCTCCATCTATATTTTCAGTTACAGGCTGAGTCATTTCTACCTTCTCCTCTCTGTCAACGCTCTCTGGTTTCATTTAAAAGAGTCGATCGTCAGATATTGTCCAAGATTAACCTTCAGGGTGGATATAGCTCGCTAGCAGCCTCACACCGAGAACCTAGTTGATGYCATCATTTACCCAGAATGCTTTGCATGCAAATAAAATGGCCCCGTCCGTGTAATGTATTTTTAAACTTTTAGTTAAAAAATTATTAAAACTAAACATCCTACTTTTTACAGTCTTTATTTTACAGTTAAAGTAAATGTTTATCATATAAAGCTTAACGTTACAACTAATCGGGGATCCCTTTAAGTGCATATTAATAACTGAATAGTCGTTTAACTTCTCAGAGTAGAGTTAGACAAAATGATCTACTTACATAAAACAAATGACCTCTGTGTCTTTGGATATATTACTAACATTTTTACTGTTTGCCTAAATTTGGACAGTTATAAATATCTCAAAGCTTTCTGCACAATGCAGGACTGAAGCCCCTCTAGTTGCTACTTTTGTTCACACCAGCCCATTTTACTTTTAAAAGCCTTCTGTCTGCATCGTCTTGTCAGCTGACTTCAGCACAGGAAGTTTCAGTGTAAACACAGTATTTGGTTTCTTACCTGCTTTTTCTTTTGTACCTTCCTTTCATACACAGCCTCAGAGGTATTATTGTGTGGTTCAGAGTTCAAATAAATTCTGTGCTTGCACGTGCGTGGTGTGTTTGTGTCCTAGCTTGTCTTCTGCAGCTTGATTGCATTACATTGTGTTTGGGAACATTCATTCATTCACATAGATTTGGTGTGCAGTTTTCTTCTTTCCATGAGACGGTGCATAAAAACAAACATTTGAACCCATATTTTTCTTTTGAATTCACTGATATGAATCAGAATTTCTTGTTCCATTAGTGAAGATCTTCTTAAGGCATCAGAATGGGACTAAACCATGACCCTACCAAACCCATACTCCACACATGGGTGCGTAGAAAAGATTTGTAAAGTTTTTATATTTTTCTGATGTACTTGGTTTTTTTTTCTGTGAGTTAAAATGTGTGCATTGCCAGCTATATCTATGTGGAGGGACATTACCAGATTAACTTGTACAACCCTAAATCCATTGAAGTTGGAACATTGTGTAAAGCATAAACACATGGTGGAGTTTTAACTTGTACTTGCAGATGTAGTGACAAACTCTGCTCCCTGACAATGGTTTTCTGAAGTGTTCCTGAGCCCATCTGGTAATTGTGGTGCGCATTTGGACTATTTGCTCACACAGTTGTTCACAAAGTGGTGAACCTCACCCTATCCTCGTGAATGACTTAGCCTTTCATGGATGCTCCCTTCATACCCAATTATGACACTCATTGTATCCAATTAAACTGTCCACCTGTGGAATGCTCCAAAACAGGGTTGTTTTTTTTTAGCATTCCTCATTCCCAGACCTTTTTTTCCTCACATGGGGATTAAGTGTTATTTAGTTACACAAATGGATATTTTTTGGCACACACTTTAAAAAATTGTTTGCGCTGCTTTAACGAGAAACATACAAATATATGATCAAAGCAAACAGTAAAATTTCTAGCTTTTTTTGTAGTACATGTGTGATTTTTGTCTTGTTGGCATCACTCATTATGAAAACATGAACATGTTGTCTAGTCATAATACTGTAACTGTAACAATAAGGTAACACTAAGCTGAATTAAAGTGCCTGTGACATCAAAATATTTGTAATAATACAAATGCATTTTTAGAAAGATAACACTGAGAACATACAGTATTACAAAATAATTTTCATGCTGCAGAGATGAACAGTTGTTGAGATATTTGCATGTGAAGTAACAGGAAGTGATGTCAAAGGGGAATGTCTGCATGAAAATAGAGCTAAGCTAAAATGCTCAACAGGCCAGACTGTGGAGAGGAATCTGATGTTTTAGATTATTTTGAGTTGCCATATAACAGAAAACAAACAAACAAACAAATAAACAAAAAAAAAACATAAAATAATAAAATAGACCAGTGAGTTATTTTTCTTAAAGGATGTCACTTCCTGTTTCCCTTTTGCCAATTCAAAAGAAAATAGGTCAGTTCTGTGTCCAAATGGGTCAAATCTCATGTGGTATGCCAAGTTTCTTAAATAGAAAGATTTTTTTGGACTTTTTATATCTGAAGGATAAGCATGTCACAGGCACTTTAAGTCTTGAAACAAAGCACTGAATCAAAGATTTTTGCCTTGCAAAACTTACTGTAATCGATCAAATCAAGTTTCTCAATAAATAACACATTAACATGTTTTTCTGAAGTTTGTTCTCCTCTAAGTTTCTTCCCTTAGTTTAGTTATTACCTCGCCTTTATCCTTCAGCCACCCCTGATTTGTGGTCATAAGCCTCTCCGGTTCTCTTCTGAAGGGGATTAGCAGGTGAACACAAAGAGCCCAGCCTCAACAGGAATTTCTGTACATTCTGTAGCTTCCAGCCACACTTTGACAAGTGTAATACACGCTCACACATAYATAAAGGTTTTTTACTTGTCAGCGCAGCCCACACTGTCACCACAGGTTCACACAAGTCCTGTAGAAGACTTATACAAATCTGACTGACAGGGAAAATAAAAGTTACAGTAAAACAGAACACTTTTACTTGAGCTGTGCAAGTGARATTAAACTCACGTGACTCGACTATATTTACCCTTTCGTTTGTGCTTTAGTATATTTTAAGACAGTTTTTTCTTTTGTTTTCACACTATTTGATATTTTGCACCATTGTTTTCCACTTTTGTAGGTTTGCACTGTGTAGCATTAAGAACTGAGTGTTAATTATGGTCTTCATACTCCTTTATARGCTTTTGCCAAAGTGGTTTCTCCTGCCTCAGCTGTAACTTTTCACTTTTTTACAAGATTGTGTGCCCTGTTCCAGATAATTTGCTGAATAAACTGATAGGTGAAATGACATAAAAAAAAACTGTCAGCAGCTAAGTTGTGACAGGAAGACTAAYGGTACTCCACTTCTGTGTTAAAGAGTCTGAAGTCCCAAACCTGTTTTTTGGACCACCAGTCTTGTGTGGGTGGCACTTCTCGCACACTGTTGCGGAAACCAATGAGAAAACAGCATGGTGTTGTTGTTGAATCATCTTTCTGTGTTAAATGTGTTCGTATTTATAGCAAAAAGGATACACTTTTGTTTTTAGACAGTAYATTTGTGAACTAAAGTGGTGAACTAACTGAGAGGAATGTTTGGTTGGCAACAAACAAGTTTTCTGTCTTTACAGCYAAACACACAAATAATTTATTGGCTATTTTCTGGGAGGTATTTATGGAAGGTAAGGTTTGGTAACAGCACACTTWCACTCGCACATTGGTGCACAGTTTTAGCTGGCAGTGGCATATCTTCAAAATATACAACTGGCATTGTTAACTGTTGATAAACCAAGTAAATTTCTCTACATTGGTGAACACGGGCATAGGCAGGGCAACTAACACCGTTTCCCAAAAATAATAACACTTACATCAGAGACCCATTGAGGCAACACATTTGCTTTGTTTTGTGTTCTAAAATATGACTYGCAGTCATTCGGACGGCTCTTGTAGAGGCGGAGCCAGCGGGTGGACAGGGGTGACTATAGCCACAATAAAAATAAAAACCTTTGGCCACCCCAACTGCCACTTTGCCAGCAAGATTTGTCAAAACAATTTCTCTACAAAAAATGTTCAATGTGCACTGCTCAGATAGGTAATTCTCATGAAGTAAAGCTACATGGTAGTCACTGCCTGCKTGAGTAAACGAGAGAATGACCAAGAAACACGAGTAGTTCCTCAGAAAATTGCCATGAGGAAAAGAAATTGCTATTTTCTGGGCCACCCCTCTGTGCCCAGTGGTGCCARTCTGTTTGGCCACAACCTGTAAAAAGCTTGAGGCCTATCTGCACCATTTTATAAAAACAAAAAGCAAGAATGTGTACTTTAACTCTAGTGTTTGGCCTAATCTTTTGTCAGTAATCAAACTTTTTTTTATTGTTTCAGTCTTGTGTCCATACACACTGAAAAAAATGATTTTTGGGTATAGTAACWTTTATTTAATTATTCTTTTAAATTTTACAAAAAAATATCAAAATTTCTAAATTACTAGAATTTACTAAATAAACAATATGCATTATATTATACTGTATATCAATATTACTGTACAAAAAAGTAAATGCTAAAATTATTTTACTAGTAATATTTAAGTGCTTTTTCTGGACAGCACATAAACATTAATACATTAAGTAACTTCTACTCTTCAGGGCTGAAACTGAGGGCGCATGCGCTCCTCATTCCCTTGCCTCACTTTTCAAGAAGAGGACAAGACATGGTCGAAATRAAACATAAGTTGTCTGGTTTCTTTTGCTTGAATACATTTGTTGGTGTGCAATAGTTTGATGGCATAATGTAGTTGATATTTAGTTGTCAGGGAACAGGRAATGCATATTGTAGCATTCTGTTTTGTTTGGCTGTTTATCATGTGACTGCAGTGGAGGATTGTGGGTAGGATTCATGTATGTTGTTGTTAAATCATTTTAGGGAATTAGTTAACATGGTTCTTTCATCAGTCTGTTGTGTTACTCTAATTTGTGTGTTCATTATTTGTTAACTTGTATTAAACCGTTCAGCAGAAGTAACCATAAGTGAGCGTGGTAGGCCTAGTCATTAAWAAGACCTGTGAGTTTCACTTTGTCTGTTTTGTTCATGAAGAAGAATCCAATAAAGGATCTTCAAACCTGCCACCTGGTGGTGAAGTCCTGAACTACAACATGACCTACACCTCTCTCTGTAACTGTGAGGTGTCATACTACAGTATTGTGCTTGATGCATGTGCACTGTTATAAAGAACTTGTAAGATTTACTTGAAGAAAATCCTCATAACAATTTGTACTAATGTTGGTTAAGTAAATTTAAATGCTACAAATTCATGTAATATTTACTCATTATCTAGTAAAAGTTATTAAGAGTATAGTTAAAGATTTGTGAGTAAATTAGGTAAATTTTACTTAATTTGATCAAGTATATGTTACAAGATTTAAGTGAGCAAATTAAGTAAAATTTACCTGATTTATTCACAAATCTTTAACAATATTCTTAATAACTTTCACTAGATAATGATGAGTAAATATTACATGAATTTGTAGCATTTAAATTTACTTAACAAAGGTCAGTGCAAATTTGTTAGAGGATTTTTTCAAGTGCAACTTATGTTATTTTTTTCAGTGCAGAAACCGTGTTTTACAATCTCCAAAATGATATTTTTCTAAATTGAGTCCAGTTATTAATGCCACCTTTGTGTGTTTGTATAGACAGCCAACTAGGGGGTACATCGATCCACATTGATATATTGATTAAATCATTAATGATTCAATTACATCAAGGTTAAACAAAACAACAACTCATATTGTCATCATATGCTTGATGCTATATCCATGKCCATCTACAATAAATGACTGTGTTAGATGGACAAATGATGTCGCATCATATCGATGAATTTAACCTTGTATTTCACCTTAAAAACTATTTAAGTCTAACTTTTGAGATTTTTATTTTATTTTATTTTTTACCTCACAGATGATTGGTTTCTCAGAAATATATAGTTTATATATAGTTTTCCTCAGYGGGTTTTTATTACAGCACTCAGTATTCTTTAAAGCAAGTTGAGGCAGGTASAGAGCACAATCAAGCTGTTAATAAGCTGTTAGCTTTGTTGTTTGTGACCTTTTCACGGTACACAAATGTTGAGCTATTATTGTGATTTAAACAAACAGGTTTATTTTTTATAGTTTTTGCAATAAGTGCAATAAATAAATGCACCACTGGTAATAATGATGTAGTAATAAAACATATTTTTTGAATGAAATAGTTTGACTCTTTGCAATGAGTTTAAAAGGGATTTTCTTTTTCTCATCTACACAAACGTACAATATGATGTCTGTCCTCTTTCTTCTTGGGTGGTCCTGGTGTACCAACAACAAGCTCCTAAGGCATGCCCAGGTTTGCACACCTTTACTGGTTTTAAATCACTTAAACAATCTTTTTATTTGGTTGATTAAAGCAAGTCCCACTTTTCTTGGCCAAATGAGCTGTAGTAAATCCTAAAGAAAGGAGTGGTTTAGTAGATTGAGTTGTTATACATGTGGCTTTTTTTTCCTTTAAGGTGCCCCTAAACTCAAAAGAAACACTTGCCACCACTTGCGGAATAATAAACATRCATAAACCTGTGACCTATTTAAGAGACCGGCTCGATAATCTTCTGGTAAACGTGTTTCAAGTTGATGAAGCTTAAAGCTCTTTAAAGTGGAGTCTGAATTAAAAAATATGCAAAGATTTAAAGCAACCTGACACCTAATGGGTCAGAGGTACGAAGCTTAGAAAAAAAAAAGTGGAGTCGGTTAGCGCTTTTCTGCCTCATTCACTGAGGTCTGCACAATTCCCTAGTTTCTTTTATGTCACAATGCCTCCATTCAGACTGCAGACTAGACAAAGTTAAGCTAATGTATACCTGAAACCCAACCTGAGCTGCTAAAGCTAAAGCAGCCTTTACAGGTACATGACAACCACAAGCAAAGCTAAGAAACACTAAAAGTTCCAGCATGCACCATCTAACTGTAGAGAAGACTTTTAAAGAACACACCATGAGTTTGGAAGCTGAGTTAAATATAAGTTGCAGTTGGAGATCCTGTTTTCACTTGGTTTGGTGTTTGGTTGCAGAAAAAAAAAGCGTCTTTTCTGGAAGAAGCTCCTAGTGGACCAGGCTTAGGCAACACAATGCAACATGGATGTTTGCACAACGTTGTATAATRGAGACACAGCTTAAACATTTCACGTTTAAATAAAATATAAACACTTTGTTTCAAATAAGTTTCCAAACCACAGCACTGAAGGCCGTTTTGAAGAATGCAGTCTCTCATGCTCCTGATTATTTTGTAATAAAACTAGTAAATCTTCTGTAACCAACGCAAAAAATATTTTTTCCTCTTTTAACGCCATATAATTGTAATGTTAGAGATGTGACGTTCCCGAACAATTGAACCCTTATAAACAGCTCCTTACAGCAAACAAACTTGTACCCCCCCCCACCCCCCTACCACAACCACAGACATCACGCCTTCTTCACTTTTTCATGGAGAATCAGAATCAGTGCTTGTTTACACAGAAATGCTGGTGTTTTTTCAATGTTTATTGGGGCAAATAAACAACAACAACAACAACAACAAAAGAAAAACCACCCATTTACGTGAAACAGTTGCATTAATGTGCCAGGCAGGGTTAAACATGGTAAACTGTTGTACTGTCCCTTTAATTTTATTGTATTTCGACCCAAACTGTCAGATGCTGAATGAGATAAGGTGTGTGTTGTGTTTGGTTAAACCGTGCACAGAAAAAGAGGAGGAAAAAAAAGCACATTTTTGTTTTTATCTGGCAACCCTGATGCCAGATAACATTCCTTCAGACCTAGGATGCTTTATGGTTTTGCTCCTACAAGCTACAAAGCGTGAGCAACACAAACATCACTCTGCTGTCTGTAATTGATTGTATTGTTGTTAGTTTAGAGGAAACTTTAGTTTGTGCGCATTTGTTTTTGTCACCGAAAACTTCCACTGTTTAAATAAACTTCTCATGATTTTAGACTCTATTGTTCATCATTCCTACTTTTTAAATATGTTGTGAAAAAGCGTGAAGATGCGTGTCACATTTTCTTTGTGCCTCTACCCTTCCAAAAACCACCAGCCTCCAAACTCCTGCCTTACCGTTGCGTAAGCCGTCATTTTTGAAATGTTTCTCTGGATTTTGTTTAGGTGGAGCGCTGTTCTCCGTTACGAGCCGCCAGCAGTCCTTTGACCTAAAGAAGTCACCAGGTTTGAATTGTCCCCCGGGGGCCCCTTAAGCCCCTCACATGGAGCAAAGTTGTGTCGGGGGACTGGTGTGTTTTAAACCTCAGAGAATCACTGTCACAGTCTGGGAACATGTTGGACGTGTGTGTGAGGCAGGTTATTTTGTAAAAAAAAAAGTGACAATATTATTATATATAATGATATTCTGTCATGTATTTAGCTTCAAACCAATGAGTTTTTCCCCAGTTGTGTTTTGTACGTGTGTCTGTATGTGAGCCCCCCCGTAGTGAAGAAGATGAGCAGTGTATTGTAAAACAGGGTTTTTAGACAAAAGAAAGAGAATAGTATTACCATTCTAAAGGCCTGCTGTTAAAGCTGTAAGAGGACTTAACAGTTTCCTGCTCCTGATTCTTTGCTTCTCAAGGCTGGTTTATACTTCTTTTTTTTTTTGTGTCACTTTGGTAGAAAACGAAACCAAAYATTAGTTTATTTAGTTTATTTATTTCTTCATCATCAGTGACTTTTTTATAAGTGAAGAGAAAATAGAGACAGAGAGAAAAACAGAGAGAGAAGTGATTAGCAAGATAGAAAGATTGAAATAGCGATTAGAAGTATATTAAATATACACCAACAAAACACAGGACCACACACCCAACATCTGTCCGCTCACCTGATAAATTAATGGATAAATACATGTAGGGCATGGATGGTTTATACTTCTTGTCGCACGTCTTTTACCCCCCGCTGAGTGTAAAAAAGTTGCGCAACTTCCGTCTGCACTCCCGCTGCCATCCCCCAGTGACAGCTGTCCTATACATTGCCCTCAGTCAGCACTCCGAGACGTGGAGGATGCGGCGCGGAGAGTGTGATTGGTTCAAAGTTTGTGGACGTTTTTAGTGCAGTGTGACACCGCTACTCGCTACCAGAAGGCGGTTTTTTTCTTTCTAAACATGGATAGTTTCAAAGAGAAACTCACCGAGGCGGTCCGGGGGTACAAACGTCTGTGTCCTCTACTGCGTCGGGGCGTGCTGAAGGTGAGGGGAGATCCAGTGGGCAAAAAAATAAATAAATAAAAAGATCCAGTGGGCAAGTTCCTCAAAACGAGCAGCGGACATTTGCAAACAGGAGAAGTGATTTTCATCATCCATCTCCCGCACAAGCTAAACTTGCAACTAGCGTTTTTTTTAGCAACTAGCTATTATTTACATGCTAAGCTAGCGTGTGACGTCTGTGGTAGGACGGCAGAGGGWGGGATTACTATAATGTATCCCCTACRTCTTTTCCCAGTATAAACACTGAAMGCTGTCGGTGACACAAACGCATTTACGTCATCGCTGGGCCGCAGCCGCACATCTTGCATGAAGTATAAACAAACCTTCATGCTCTATCCAAAGCCGAGGATTCTTCTCTCATTGTCGCAGCTGAGGGATGAAAAATTTTGTCGTTCTGTTCGCAACTTTGCCTGCATCTTCTTGAAACAAGGCTCGGGCCGAACTATTTTTCTCAGGTGCATTCAGGTTCAGATTGCTTTTTATTGTCATTCAAACATAACATCATGGATGCAGTGAAGAATGGAAATTGCAGTTAAGACATGTACCAAATAGCTTGTGATTGGTCAGAAGTTTCAMTCTAAAAAMTGTTTTGTTGGCTCAACTTTAAAAAGCTGTCACAATTTCCATTCAGTTTTTTAATTATCAACATTGCCTATTATTAAGTAAATCCAACATGTAATTTTAGGTTTGGCTAAATCAACTGGTTTAATTTAATCCCAAAGCATAATTACGTTGAAGCAAACAAATAACAACTTTTATGGTAATATTAGGTTGACAAATTACAGTAATTACTTACATTTTGTACATATACAGTACTCACAAATATTCATGCAATTTGTTGTACAAATAAATGTTCAATATATATTTTCTGTTGTTGAGTGACGCTAAAAGTATTTGTTCAATGTACTCAAATATCTACGTCAAGGAGGTCTTATATATATA
>NW_013952590.1:901547-903430 GCF_001266775.1 Austrofundulus limnaeus
TAGTTAAAATAGCAACACATTTCTGAAAACTTCTCACTTTGTGTCCCTGCTAGCTCGTGATCTCTACTTCCTGTTTATTACAGCTATGCATAATGTCAACATCTGATGTAGTTACACTTTACGTAGCCTGGTTGATTTGCTCCAAACCTGCAGATGGAAACACGCCTGATTCGCCTTTTTTTTTTCTTTTTTATAACATTGTAAAAAATTTGCTCAAAATTCTCATTAAAATCGGATGGAAATATGGCTACTGTTACCACATTAAAACATGCATTTTTTTGTATTTTTGGGGGGAAATATGCATTTTTGTATTATGTTTTTTTTTTTTTGCAGTTTTTTGCATTCTTCTGGAAATATTTATTTGACACTGAATCATTTGGAAGACTTTCAGCCATCATTAGCCAGATACTGTAATTTTCTTTTTTCAGCTGTAAATATAAAAGTCCAACAACATGTGATTACTTTAATAAAGACAAATGTACATCAGTAAAATGAAGAAAAAAAATAAGACAGTAACAAAAAAAGCATAAATTTGCCTAAAGCAGAGTAAAAATGATGCAAATGGATGCTCTGTTGAAGATGCATATAAATGAAGAAAACAAGAGTGCAGTTGTGGTGTGGCTTGTGACTGAGTGTGCACATWGAAATGTCTCAGGGGACAGCTGCCCAGTGGGGGGGTCAAAGGTCACATGTGGCTCCAGCACGGCCTTCATGCAATGACCCGGCTTTGTTTTCCCTTGTCTTTCAGATTCATAAACACAGAAACCTCAGGAAGAGTCTTTACTCTGCACTAAATGATGTCTTCAKTAGAGCCAGTGGTAGACCAACAGAGACAGCCAATCAGAGACCAGACAGAGGGGACAGTTTTTGATGCTGCACAGATGAGAACTTGCCTTTTTGAGAAGCTTGTRTGTGATTATTTTAGTTTGACGGTGTGAGTTATTGAGCCACATAAACTCACTTTAGCGGCTCTTTTGCATCACTATGAGGAGCCGTAAATTACCRGGGCGATGTCGATCCGTTCCCCTCCCTCCTCCTGCCTCCCACCCCTTCTGTCTGTCCGTCCATCTTTTCTTCCCCTCTCTGTCTGTCTTCCCCCTTTTTCTTTCTGTGCCTGTTTGTGGCCGGGCTCGTTTCGAGGGCAGTGRGGCAGAGGGCTTTGACAGGACGATGAAAGGGCTGAAATTGAAGTGACAATCATGCAGGGAGGAAGGGGGGTGSGTGCTGAGGTGGAGTTTCAAAGTACAAAAAAAAAGTGAAATAAGAGACTTGGTGGACGTTTGTTAACCTTTACAGGTAGTTTATTGCTGATATTATCTGTAACMAACACCAAAGAGATAAGTCAAACAATTTGAAAGAGCTTTTTATTTTGGAGGCATCAACAAATTTTAACGTGGTCAAGACCCACGTATATTGTTTTGTCCTCTAACAATCCTAAAATGTAATAGTAGTTGTGTCCTGACACTGGTACCACTATTTTTACAAGTACTCATGCAAAATGCCYCAATATTTTGAACCGCTACAAAYACTAGWATCAATATTAGGATACTGGYATTCTCATTGAATGTGTTAYKTTTACATTTCGMGTGAAAAGTTTGTTCCATGTTTAAGAAAGATATACAAGTGGAAAGGAAATCGTATCTTTTATGTTGTGTATAAAGCAGCAGTCAGGCCTGGCAGCTTGCCTGAGCTATATTACACTGACTGCGTTTATTAATATTTCTAAAAAATTAGTAAAAACTAATTTGATAGCCATTAGCTACAGTACCATTGACCAGCTTTTAGCCATTCTTAGTGAAACTACAAATACATAGTTTTGGAGTTTTGAGTGGATTTGTGTCTGCTGCTGGTGCTTACTAATCAGTGTCTCTAAAGGCCCTGTC
>NW_013952590.1:903446-905309 GCF_001266775.1 Austrofundulus limnaeus
AGATAAAATGGAGTTGGTCAAACTCAAATGTTTTGCATTTGATCAATGACAAATATTTAATTTACATTGTCATAAAAAAATTGAGTTGAATGGACTTAATTTATTTCAATTGTACAAACACATATTTATTGGATGGAAAACCTGCCCAAAATTTAATTGAGTTCATCCAATGACTTATTTTTATGAGTGCAGGGTCTTCACTGCCATCAACACATGGAGGGTATACAGTATGCCCTACAGCTAAATRTCCAAACTATTCTTTGTGGATATTCAGTTAACGATGAATTTGTAGGAACTGTCATTCTTTTAAGCCTACAGCACAAGCTTTATTGTTAAACAATATCCAACCTAAATTTCTCCTATCCTTCCTATTTTTCACTTTTTTCTCTCAATCTTTCCTGACATGACATAGCAGGCAGCAGTGCAGATGTGTTGGACTCCTTTCATCCAAAAAACAACTAATCTGACCCTAGTCTGTCAGTGCTCGTGTGTGTGTGTGTGTGTGTGTGTGTGTGTGTACTTGGTTTTACTACAGAGTGAGGACCATTTGCGCCATTACTATCAAAGTGAGGTCTTTGATTTAAATTGAGGACCTTTTCAATGTCCTCACTTTGTTTGCAGCTCTACTGTGCTTTGCTAGTTAGGTTTAGAGTTATGGTATAAATTAAGTTTTGCTTTAGGTTAGAGTTAGCTATAAACCAGTAATGGTTAATTTTAGGGAAAATGTCTGGGTTAGGCGCAAATACAGTTACAAAAATGAATGGAAGTCAATACAATGTCCTCTTTTTGATGTAAATACAAAGATGTGTGTGTGTATGTGTGGATGGGTATTTCATGACACATGAGGCCATTTTAAGACAAACACCTACATAACTGGTACATATGGGGGCCTAAGCAGGGTCCCTGTTTGGTTTAAATGCCATTTGGGGGTTAGGTTTAAGACCAAGGTGTGAATTGAGTTTAGGTTAGGTTTAGGATCAGGTAGGTACCTGTGAGGTTAGTTTTAAAAGATTAATGGAAATCACTAGAATGTCCCCATATGTATAGGTGGACACAGCTGTGTGTGTGTGGACCTAGACGTCACCCATTACCTTCTACAGTTAATTAGGTTCATTTTAAAGGATGTCCCCCCTTTTGTGACAGAGAGTGTAACCCTTAGCAAAAAGTAGTATACTTGAAGTTCATTTTAATAAGTATACTTGAGTATAAGTTCAAGTATATCAAGTATACTAGGGCACTATGTATTTGTGGTGTACTAGAAAGTATACTGATTTAATACTCCTTTGAACTAAATTGGGATTTTTGTGTTTATAAAAAGAATACTTTAAGTATACTGTTCTAATGTCGTCCTAAGTTTATAAACTTACCAAAAAGAAGAATGCTTTAAGTACATGTCATTAAATATACTAAAGCATATAAAAGTACTTTTATTTACCATGTACACTGATATAAGTATACTAGCAGTTTACTAACAAGTATAGGACTAAATTGGCCCACAATAAGTTTATGAAAGTATACTTAGAAGTATACTACAAATAATCTTCTAAGTATACTTTTAGTTTTATCTTGAAATATACTACAAATAAACCAGTCTGTGTGAAAATGTACTGTCAGTGTACTACTAAAGTTTATCTTGGCCAAAGGTTTAAACATTATAGACAAAGTATACTTAAACTTTTAGTACAAGCCAAGTATAGTGTAAGATAAAATTGGTTAAGTATCTCAGATAAGTACATAAAAATAAACTGAAGTATGCTCTTTTATTTTATACTTAATTAATACTTGCGTATACTACTTTTTGCTAAGGGGATTATTGAGGTATTTGGACAGAAAGAGAGCTGTGTGTGTGTGTGTGTGTGTGTG
>NW_013952590.1:905319-918648 GCF_001266775.1 Austrofundulus limnaeus
GTGTGTGTGTGTGTGTGTGTGTGTGTGTGTGTGTGTGTGTGTGTGTGTGTGCGTGCACGTGAGTGTGTGTCAGAAAGTGGAACATGAAACTGTCGCTCACGTTATGTGCCTTCACCTGCAGTGCACTCAGCAGCTTCACCTGTAATAATACACAGGGATAATTTTGCTAGGTTAATACTACATTCCTTGCACTCTTGTACCATCACAGAACTGCAGCGGTGCAGAGCTGCAAACCGACAGCTGCCATCATGCCCACGAGAAACGCTTCATCACAAATGTTTTGGATGAACTAGTTTGACGTTGGATGGCAGAGTTCCTGTAAATATCAGCTTGTGCTTTTCCGAACCTGCCTCATGGTGAGATGCCAAGAACACGAGTGCGTGCTAGCTGACTTTTCAGTTTGTTTCAAGGACATTCTGGAAAGATGTTGAGATAAAACAAAAAAAAAAGGGTCTTTGTAGGTCATGCTTAACCAGGGTTTGGCATGTAAGTTAGCTGTCACGGATGTGCACAAAAAGCTACAAGGAGACATACGGAACATGATCAGCATGAAGAACTTAAATAGACAGGAAATTTTAAAGATAAATGGACTGAATTCCAACTTTGTACAAAAAGCGAAGTATAGACAAACAGGAAATTTATTGCGTATTCTCCAAATTCCCATTTTTATTGGTACAAATCTAAAACAAACAGTCCACTAACACTTAGAAATGCCCAGGTGAGCTTCAAACAGGATATGACCCGTCTGCCTCCAACCTGACTTCTGATGTTTGTTGTTGGTTTCATATCAGTGAACAGATGCTGGCATGTAGGAGGAATTCAAAGCATTGACATTGAGAATCTACTGATAATATCCTGTCAAATTGTTTTACATATTTTTATCATGCAAAGCATCCACATCTGTAGGGATCAAAAAAAAAAATGTGAAATTTTGAGTTTTTTTTTTTTTTAAATAACAAAATACTAAAAAACGTCCTGGTCTATTAAAAGGTCACATGGTAATGACAGTATCTCTGAAATTTTGTCACATTGTGTTTTGTTGTCTTGTGTAGATCATCACAAATTCATTAAACATTTTACTTGACTGGCAGTTTTAGTTTTTTATTCACTTAAAAAGTCTGAAAGGCTGTTTTAAAATGAAAACAATGCAGGCTCATTTTATTTATCAGCTTTTTCCACATTAACTGTTACAGTTTGAAACAGATATAGATTTCAAGCTTGCAGATTTGAGTCATACTTTGTATGCCAGTGCTGATCAACTGGTGGTCTGCGGGTCACTTCCAGCCCGTGACTGACTTCAGTCTGGCCCGTGGATGAGCTTATTTAATATAAAAATAAATTTTAAATCATTAAAAAATAGATTTTTTTAACTTACATTTTACAGCAGAAACAAAAAAAAACTGTTTAATTGCTGGATGTCTGGCCCATGAGCTGTTGGTTTTCAGCAACTGTGGCCCCATGAACAATTTAGTTGAATATCGTATTTTTCGGACTATAAGCCGCAACTTTTTTCCTGAGCTTTGAACCATGCTACAGATACCGCTGTGTGACGCAGCTTTTCTCAGCTTGTTTAACTCCGACACTGAAGAGGAGGACTTCGATGGTTTCAGTGCGCCGGAGGAAGATGAATGAGACGTTTTATTGGACCAGAAACTGTTAAAGAAMACTACCAAAATAAAGTCAGTTAAATGAACCGTATTCCTCCGAACTTTAATTCCTAAAGGTTTGCTTTTTATGTTTTGATGTTGAATTCACTTTTTTGACGACAATTTTGGGTGTACTGTTTTTTTTTATGTTGGAGGTGCGGCTTATAGTCCAGTGCGGCTTATAGTCCGAAAAGTACGGCAGTTCTGTAAATCTTTAATAGTTGACAAATTTACTCCTCATTTTTGCCATTTTATATGTCCACAMAAAACTAATGGACTTTTCAAAACAGGTTTCTTATTGGGGTCAATCTGAGAACTTTGTAGCATTGTTTTAATTTTTAAATGGTTGGCTTTAGTTAAAAACCTATGTAAAACAACACAAAAAGTAAGTAAATTTGTGTTTGGTAGATTTTTTCTTTGTTGTAACAATGCTTCTTGGCAATAAATCTTATACTGTTGGGAAGTGTTTATTTACTTTTTAAACTGTGTCACATAAACTGTGAATAGTTACAGATGAGGCTGACCTTTTTAAAAAAAATCTCACATAGCAGACAGGTGTGGGCCAGATCTGGTGTTAATCTGGGACTGCTGGCTGATTGCTGGCATGACAAGTCGTTTTCAGCCAGATTTGTGCCAGGTCTGGCAATGATGGCACTGTTTTTGAGATCACATGCCACAACGGGACCAGTTGTGGTTTGGTTTTAAGTGGATGGACCACCTCTAGCAAAGCCAATATGGACCAAGGGTCACCATCCTTTGCAGTATCTGGACCGAGTATTAGTGTAGTGCATTGTGTGGGCCAGAAGTGAGCCAGACAAATTTTGCTCTGCGGGATGTTCGGTATATAAATGCAAACTTCCAGAGAATTTTATCTCAATTTTCACTAGTAGTTTGTGTAGTAGTGTTGTTCAGTTTGATTCCATGTGGTATTTTCTTGCGACTTTAAGGCTTCAGCTAGTTCCCATCAGTCACAGATCAGTGAGATGCTACTTTTTGTCAAATTTTCATGATATATATACTGTATACACGCACATTTTTTCCTTGTAATGATGCCAGCAGCTTACACAATACCTCTGTCTTAGATGACATCCCAGAGATTCTTTGATCTCTCAACCAAATAAAAATGAGCTRTTTCAGACAGCAGACCTTCACTGTCCCCTTGAATCCCTTGATTGGGACATGTTGAGTTTCTAAATATATAATGTCTCCTCAGACCATTAGGTCTGGTGATCCTGACCTCCTGCAGCCAAAGACGCAACATTCCCAACCTCTCCTCCGCTGGAACTCCACTTTCATTCCTACATTACACCACTGTCCTCCCTTCGTCCAGAGCTGCTTCCTCTGTTTCAGGGTCAGGGAGTCGGGGGGAAGGGATGAAATGTGGGGTCCTGAGGAGGAGGAAGGAGTTGACAGAGAGAAGAGGCCTGTGTGGTGACCAGAACAAAAAAATGTCATCTTAGTCTTGCTTCACTTGCATTTAACCCAGCTGGCAGAACAAGCTTAAACAGTCAGTTTTTTCTAGAGATTTATTTCCAATTATTGAAAATTTTCTTAATTTTAAGCACYTGCTTCCTTTGGACATTTATGGGCTTTTACTGAGTTAGAATTTTCAATGACTTGTAATTGTATTTGTGGCAAAACAACTATGTAGAAGCTAAATTAACTCTTTAATTATCAACGGTTTTGCTACATTCAGTTGTTGYGGTCAGTGGTGGTCATCAGTGTGAACAATTAAAGAATTCAAAATAAACATAAGACAGAAAATGTTGACAAAGGATAAAACTAAATAGAGTTGAATAGTTTAATCTGGACTAAAATTACAGGAAAAAAACTTCCTCAAGACCATAATTTGAACCAAACAGTTGTATGTCAAATTAAATATTAGTTTGTTTTTTTTCTTTGGGGGGAAGAACAATTTTAGAGAGGATTGGACTTCGGGACCAATCACAAAAATTCAATTCAATTCAATTCAATTCAAAAATGCTTTATTGATCCCAGAGGGAAATTAGGTGTTGTTGTAACTCATTTAACTACTACTACCACTACTACTACTTAAATGAGCTGTCAAGTAGTTAGGAATGGAAAAAATAATTCTAGCACTTGAGAATGGGACAAGTCCAGGTTTACATGGTTACAAATCGACTGAATTTCTTGACTTTTTTGTTTCTGGAAGCCGTGTCAGGTCTCAGTCAAGGAGTTATTATTTTTCACTTTTAGTTGGAGCTGAAACAATCACAGTTTAAGGCTTTTTGAAGTTGAATGTGTTAATGGCCTCAATCCTCTATTTCATCTTGTGTGTTGTTTGGATCATTGTTTGGTTCATTGTTTGGGTCTGAGTTGTGTGAGGTTTTTGGGTCATATGTTGCAAAGGTGAKACCTGAGACCAGTTCATCTGTTTACCATTGGATTGGTCTCCTAAACCACCTGTCTTACTTGTC
The DNA here is from genome assembly GCF_001266775.1 of Austrofundulus limnaeus. Taxonomy (NCBI): domain Eukaryota; kingdom Metazoa; phylum Chordata; class Actinopteri; order Cyprinodontiformes; family Rivulidae; genus Austrofundulus; species Austrofundulus limnaeus. The sequence goes on from NW_013952590.1 coordinate 909,404, forward strand.
CAGAATCTGAACATTACTAACCTTAAAGAAGATAGACCCCAGTTCTTAACGGCACAGTGTGTAGGATTTGTTGTTTTCAGTGACATCTWGTGGTTGAGTGGTTGAATCATCCTCCTGGTCCTCCCCCCACCCCCACCCCCCGCTTCCAACCGCAAAGGAGTTGCTACKGTGTCTCTCAGGTGTCAAAAACCTTTGATAATTCCAACCGCGATGTCTACCAGCAGCTTCAGGGCTAGTGATGTTTCAAGTGGTAAGATTATGAGCTTTAATAAGTAAAATTATCCCAGCTACAATGACAGACAACAAATATTACATTTATAGGATTACAACTAAAACCGTTTTTGACGCCGCCACCGCAGTTTGTCCTTCATGAGCCTTCGTAGACAAGATGGCGGTGCAAGATGGCGGCTGCCTGTAGTGGCGACCCGCGACCATGGAGMTATAAACAGCTTTTTATAAGGTAAAAAATAATAAAACAAGGTCTTTGTCTGCAATGATTAGACATGTTTTTTGTTATTGTCATTAGTGATTATCTCAATTTCGGCTAAAAGAATTGACAAAGTCCTACACACTGTGCCTTTAATGTCTGAAGAAACTGTATTGTAGGCCATGCACATTGTTTTGTTGTCCACCTCAGCCCTACTTACCTTTGTTTTCATTAAATGTGGTTTTCAGACCCACATCTTTTGGGTTGTGTTTTCYGATGCTTAGTATCACAAGGAGAGTCTTCGTCAAGGTGTCAAAATTCAGCTACAGCTTGGTAGTGTCATGGAAAATAACTTACCAAGGATTCACGACCCCAGCAACAACTTTGAGACTATTTAAAAAAAAACTCAGCTGTGAGCTAGGGCTGGGCGATATGGCCTAAAATCAATATCACGATAAATAACGATAACTCTTACCACCCCCCACCACATACAAGGACACGATTTAGTATAGTCATAACTCTTTACACTGTGTCCATGTTCTTAGTCACAGTGCACAGTTTAGATTTTGAACAGCTTTTCTATAGTTCAAATTTGTCATTTTAGTGTTTTTAATATATTTAAAGGAGACCAATTATGGATCCTAGAAATTTTTACGTTATGTCTGTGGGCTAACCAAGCACAGCTGAACCACTTGTGGCATGTCATCTTAAAAACAATGCCATCATTGCCAGACATGGCCCACATCTGGCTGACAAACCATTTATCACGCCAGCATTCAGCCAGCAGGGCTAGCTTGACACCATATCTGGTCCACACCTGTCTGCCATGTATTTTATATCACGTGTTCAGTGTTTTTCTTACAAGAAATTCTTTATCTTAACTGTCCAATTTATGCAATGAAAGCAACATTTTTACTATTCTTTTGAGTTGTTTGATTAAGATGGAAAATCTTTGCAAAYGTTTGTTTCCTGAAGCCCAAGTTGTTTAAGGGAAAAACCTGTGTATTTCATGTCATCTTTCATCGTTAATGCCCCAGTACTTCAGATCTAAACACCCATGTGTGTAATTATAATAATTACATTTACAGATCTGTTCACAACATCTAATTACAGCTGCAGGAAACAGTTAACAAGTTCACTCTTTGTGACAACGTTTTTGGTAGGTCTTAGATACGTTCGAGCGTCAGTTCTCAAGTGAGCTCTCTTCAATCGACCCGACACGTACGGAGAGCTCATTTACTGTCCAACTGGCATGGATACTGCAGACAGAAGAGTGGTATGTGGCGGGACACTGGGTGCGATATATAGGCCCGACTGGCTCTGTAGTATATCTAACAGAAATACTTGGACATCTTTTTTTGTTTCGGTGCACCTAGATACCAAAAGAAGAGGAGTGCTGTTGGTAAATCCTGGTCATTTAAAGGAAGACAGCTGAAAATCACCCCGCTGACTCGCATTTATTTATCCCAGTGGCAAGGAGAGAGCTTTCTCTTCACATATTTTGGTCGTTACCCTGGATTTGTTTTAGGAACTGTGTGCAAAGGAATCTAGTTTGTAGAAGAGGCCCAATGATTGGATTTTTACTACCTTTAGCACAAACCTACAGGTGTAAAGAATCTTACTARACTTTAAAACAGATTATAGTAACATGCCAGTTCTGATGTTGTGTTTCCTTGACTTCACTGATTTTGTCCAGATATAAATCTCCCAATAATTTGAACATGAAAGTAGGMAAACAAGTAAGAACAAAGTCTGCAGCAGTTCCTGTTGTGGTGAATGGTTGAAGTGATGTCTGCGGTCTTGGATTGATGTTTTTATTAATAATAGAAGTATGTAGACACAGTCGAACCTCCTGGGAACAGGGACGTTTCCACGCTGCTTCTGTCTTCTTGCCAAGAGTACTGTAGGTGTGTTTCTACTTGTCTTGCACTAATAAAATTATAAGACCAAGCACTGAACTGTGTGTTTTAAAAATATTTGTAGCAAAGAGGAAACAAAAGTATGCACAGGATAGGTGTTCACTTTTAAAACATCCTGTGGTAGATCCCTGCCAACGCAAGAAAAAATGCTTCAGAAATGAATAAATAAAGAATTTTTGCCAATTGGCACCTCAGCTGTTAAACTGCAGAGCAACAAAGGGAAACAGTGCCTACCGGCTGATAACACCGGGGGCTTTGCACAGACCAGAGACTTTTGGCTTTTCATACRACAGCTGAATAGTTTTCATGCTATTGTAAAGAAAAACCCTTCTTTAGAGCATTTATTAAAACAAAATTAAAGCTTTCAGTATTAAATGTCACCGGTCCATCATTGGTCATAAACTGTCATAAACGGTCACTGTTTCACCAGCAAGAGGAACCTACCAATTAATAATGAGTAGAGTTGTGGACAATAAAGAGGCGTTTGTAGTTTTCTGTCTTTTTTTTTGCTTCTCATAAAATCTTTATTTTTTCCTCCCTAACAACAGAGACAATCACTCCTCCTTTGCTTTTTTTTTTTTTTTACAGAAAGCAGGGATAGCGGTGGAGTACAGCAGCTTGAGAAAAAGGGTAGTGGGGTTCTGCTTGACAAAAATGTAGTCTGTCTTTGGTGAATATTTTTGAAAATATGGATGTTGTGCTTGTTTATTTTCCTATTAGTGCAGTGTGACCTTTATAGCTTGACTCCACACTTGCTTCGACATCCAGCAAAAAATAGAATTTGGTCGCATTTTACAGGATGGCCTTGTTCAGCCGTGGAGATGTCATGTAAATTTTTATTTTTGGAGCGGATGCAGTGTAAATCTGGAGTTAGCCGTWAGCGATTAGCTGTTGGTGTTACCTATTGCCAATTTTTTTTACTTGTTTAGCTGTTAGTGTTAGCTGCTGCAATTTATTATTATTTTTTCTATACAACATATTCCCCAATTTAGCATTAGCAAATTTATAATTTTAATTGCCACATTATAAGTTAGCAAAGCTTTGGTTAGCGGTGCCCAACACTGATAAAAAGCATACATTTTCAAAATTCCAACTTTCTGACATTGATCTTTTTAATCCACGAGTCCTGTCCAAATTAAATGTTTCATCTCCTAGCTTAGGTTATTCAAACACCTGTCTATAACATGTAAAATATTTATTGTTCAAAACCATTTGACTAAACTCCACAACAAAAAACTTTAATGATGCAAACGTTTTTATTGATTAGTTATTAATCAAGCTTTGATCTATTTATTAACTCTTGTTAAGGGTAGGCATTTTGTGAAGATGAACCGGTACCTTAAAACCTCAATCCACCTGACTTKTATAACTAAAATAAACCTAAATTTATGTTGTTGTTCTTTTAGGTTCTCCTTCTGCAGGGGTTGCCACAGTGAAGTCATTTGAAGGAAAGATTTCATATGTTTAATTCTCTTCTTGACACAACCTGGGCTCAAACCTACAGCTTCAGGATTACGAGACCGGGTCACTGACCACTGATCTGTCATTTTACAATAAAGTCTCTTTCAGTCTTTCAGCTACAGTGGCAGAAAAATTCTCTGTCCCAGTTGACCCATTCACAGCTTCAGGTTGGGTTTTACTGTTTCCCATCAAAAGCCTAATAGTCTGTAGGTACTGTCATTGTTGTCTCAGCAACTCGGTTTAGCTTTTGTTTGTGTCTTTTTTTTTTTTTTTTACCTTTTCTGAGACACGCCACTCCATATTCCCCCAGACAGCCAGGCGTGCAACTGAAACTCCTGCCTGGCTGTGTGTTTAGGCGAAGGAGAAAGAGGTGGATCAGATCACAAAAGAAGCAGCGTCAGGGTGATATTTTAACCTCACCATGCAGCTTTAGAAACAGCTCAAAGGAGGGGAGGTGGAGGGGTATCTATAGCATAGCTGGGGGTTTGTCTCTGCCTGCAGGCTGCTTATATGTGGACATACTTGGCCCCTGGTAACACAGAGCGCTGTTGCATTTACTGAAATGTTCCTCTTGGAAAGATTCTAATGCAAAAAAACTAAGTAAAATAAGTAAAAAAAAAACTTTTTGACCTCTAGAATTTGATCTACCAAAAAAGACAAACCCTTAGATAAAAAAGGGGGAAAACACACCTGCAGGTTGTGAAGAATCTCAAGGGCTCTTCAGATTGGTGAGAGCTGTCCAAATTAAAGAGCTGAATGCAAGCAGCTTTCCTCTGAAGGCTGTTTTACAGCTTGTTTCAAGCCTCGACCCTGAACTCGTTACCATTTATAGGCATGTGAAAACTACAAGCCTGAGACAAGTTGCCACGTTTTCCTGAGACTCACTTATACAAAATGTCTAATCTGGGTTACTTGAATTTTTTTAACAAAGGCATATTGAAGATTAAGTTGAAAAGTTGTAAAAGACGGTGTCAGATCCATTTCACGTGGCTTTCCCATTTAAGGACATCACAGTGTTCTCCTGCTCTGTTAACTCTGCAGGTCTTATCATATCAGGGAGCTTCACCAGAGGCTTCATGGGAAAGTTTGTGGGACAGAGGGTTATTCTGAAAAAAGCTAGTTGTTAGGAGGTGGAAAAGCTATTTATTGTATGTAATATTAATCAAAAAGGGCTTTCAAATTAATTTTTTCCCTGTGTTCCCTATTATTCCCTATATTGACATTAGCTGTTGACTGTTATCATTTAAAGCTGCAGTGTTGTAGAAATATTGCAAAAAAAAATTATAGCACTAACAGACTCTCAACCAGTGACTGTGAACCTGACAGAGTGAACATGACCTGTCCGGTATGGAGGGGGTCCTTTTCTTTGTGTGCAGAATGTAAGGAGGGTCAGACTGTGAGTGAAGCTGAGTTCAGCTGGTGTGCTTACTGAATGTGTGCGTTTCTGACTTAAATATCTTATTTTCTGCCTTCGATCATCAATTGGCTACATGTTGGATTCATGCTAATGTGTGTTTAAAGACTAAACTTTTTTTTGGGGGGGGGGGGGGGGAAAAAGGTCTGAAAAGGAATTTGAAAATATGATTAAAAGTTTTACAACATCCCCACAATAAGAGTCGCGACCCCGTTGTTGAAGACCTCTGATTTAGGCTTTAATCAGCCGTACATCTGCATCCAGAAGTTACTATTTGAAAGTTTAATTAAAGTCAGTTTTTTTAGATTAACTTTATTGTCCCCAAAAGGCAATTTGTTTGGCAGCAGGCAAAGAACATTTTCAGGTAAAAGTACGAAAATATTTAGGTAAGAATACAAAAATACATTAAAAAAGATACAACCGTAACTTAGAGAAATTGCATTTCCTGCAAAAATGCAGTGTGAATGCTTTTTGCTGAAAGATTTTGCTGAACAGCTAAACAGTAGCCAAAACTGCAAAAAAAAACAAAAAAAAAAAAAAGCTGAGATTTATATAAAAAAAAAAAAAAAAAAAAAAAAAAAAAACAGCTGAGATTAGCAGAAAGCAACCAAAAGAAGCATAAAAAGCTTGAATTAGCAGGTAGAAAAAGAAAGAAGCACAAAAAAGTAGAAATTAGCAGAAGAATAGCAGAAAGGAGCAGCTGAAATACAAGACAAAAGCTAAAATTAGCAAAAAAAGGGAAGCTAACGATAAAGGCTTCAGTATGTAACAGAGCTCAATATGTCAAAAGTTGGCCAAGTTAAAGCCTTTTGAAATTAGCGCTGGTCACCATCTTGGATTTTTGTTTAGCATTAAGAATTTTTTAAAGCTTGTTCTTGGCTAATATGTTACCAGATTTATGGTTTGTATGTCCTAAAATGGCTRACATATAAACCCTTCTAAAATAAGCATATTGATCCCCATGACCATAAAATCACTAACATTACTGACACATAATGTTTCTAACTTTGTAGTTTGATATTCCTAAAGTAACCAGTTGTCTAATTAGAGCTATCTAAACTTTTTTTGTGTCACTTCAGTAGAAAACGAAACCAAATATTATTAATTTATTTAGTTTATTTATTTCTTCATCATCAGTGATTTTTTTAAGTGAGAAGATAAGAAAGAAAATAAGAAAAGTGAAAAGAACTGAAACTACAAATGTATGAAATATACTCAATAAGACCGCAAGACACCCCCCCAACATCCATACCTCCACACCCACCAATAACCTCACAGATATTATACATAATGACATGCTAATAATTTCACCCACATCTACATACATGTCTGTATGTATTATACGTACTTTCTCCAATAGAATATTTAATAGTGTCTGTGAAGACGTACAATAACAACACAATCCAATCATGCTCCCGATACATACACTATCACCCCCGGGTTCAAGACAGGTCCATATCCAAACCCGGGGGGGTAGACCCATTTTATCTGGGGTGGAGAGGAGCCGACAGCCAAGATCCGACTCAGGGCCCGCCCGGCCGGCAGGCCAACACCCCACTGCCGCAGGGAGGCCATACCCCCGACCACTCCCGCACCCCACAGACAACTAGGCGCCCACCCATGGCCCTAAGCCCAACTCCAAGTCCCTATATGTAAATGTCATGATGGTGTTCGGATGAATGTCTAAGGTGTACAATAAAATTGGGTCCCAGGTGGATTTGCACAACAAAGATGTTAAATTGTTGCTCATAGACCTCCTGGGACCCAAAGAGCTATCTAAMCTTAGGAGTGACTTTTGACCTTGACCTTTGACCCCATTACCTCAAAATCACTAAGAATCATTGCTGACCCACAACATGTCTAGCTGTGAAGTATGACATTCCTACATTACACAGTTGTAGAGTTAGAGCCCACCGGCAAACCTATAGCATATGAAAGCAATGAACGGGTAAAGAAGAAACCAAATAAGGGAAATAAAGAATAGAAGAACAAAAAATGTTGTAAAAGTTTGTTGTAAAAGGGCTAAAGAGTTTAAAGTGGCGTAAAAATGGCAAAAAGGTTGCTCAAAGAGCTGAAATTAGCTATTAGCATGTTTGCTGAGTCAAGCAGAAAGAAGCTTAAATCGCTACTAAAATGTGAATTTAGCTTGAAAATATTTGGTTGAAAAGGGTAAATTTAGTAAAAATAGTTAAACTGAACCCCAAATTGCAGAAAACAGCTGAAATCAGCAGAAAGCAACTGAAGGCAGAAGAAACCACAGAAAATATAGCAGAGGAAGTCCAGAAAGGAGCAGAATTATAGCAAAGAGTAGGAAAAAAGCTAAATATTAGCATAAAAAAGCCAAAATTAGCATAAATAAATGAAAAATACTAGGACCAGAACACAAGTTGTGAAGTGCAGTAAAGATTTAGAAACATTTTGAATGTTTTTTTAAGTATGGTAAAAATTACATCTATTCATTTTCAATGGAGCAAGAATGGCCCAAAAAGTGAAATAGTTACATAAAAAATATAAATAGCTAAAATAATGTACATATACAGTATATGTAACCTTAAACTTAACCCAATTTGAACATACATAAACCGTGCTTTAGTCCACCAAAGTAGCACTGGGTTCTCACAAGTTGGTGTGTATTGGTAAAACAATCCTAACAGATGTTTTTATGACTAATAAAAGCAGGTCATGTAACATCAGCATCAAACTGCATTTACAGGAACGTTCCACAAAAGAGCGAGATTTAATTGTACGTTTCTGGATTCAGTCAGGAGGGTAGAAGTGAACTTTAATGGACTAAACAATTCCTGTGGTCTGAGTTCACTGCTGCAGGCTCACCCAGGTGTGTGTGTGTGTAGGGGTGTGTGTGTGTCTTTGGGTCAGCCAGTGGAATTTACCCCTCTGTTTTGGATCAGGGAGGAAACGATGCATTTGAGTGGCCATAATTATCTTAACAAGAACTTTGCATTGACTTCCATTAATTTCTCACCCTGACCCTTACCTTAAACCTAACGGTCCCCTCAGTAGATATACCTGGCAGAGATCAAATGGGTTTTTCATGTTAGTGTTGGATGCAGATGCAAAGCTCTGTTGTGGTTTCTCACTGCTTTGAAAGCGAACCAAATGTGCCAGGTTTTAGGTGGGGCGAAGTGTTTCTGCACAAGTGATTCAAACTGTGAAAAACCAGACGAAGGTGATGGAGCGAATGAATCAGCTGGAGGAAAAGTTATGCCTTTTCTCTGGTTTACCAGTACCTGAATGTCCAGACTTGAATCAGATGAGCAAAGCTTTYAATGAGAGATGGTGAGGTGTCTGCAGGGGTGGGAGAACCTGAAGGTTAATCAGGCTTGTTTTGCATTTATAACCTGACTCACTGAAGAGTTAGAGAAGGTTAACTCGGGGCAAACTGAGGGATGAATGRGATGAAGAGGTGGGGCGGGCCTCTGGCACCTAGTCTGTTGAAGCGCTAACATATCAAGTTGATGCTTCATTTTACTTTGACGTCTGTTCTTTACGACTTTGCCAGTTGTGTTTTTTTACTTATCACAAAATCTGCTTTGTGTAACTGAGATGTRGTTCTAATTGAAACCAATACTTAACCACAAAACAATGCATGGATTTCTAAAAAAAGAACAACAACACATGGAGGAGTGATTGATGCTGATCTTTAGCCAATGACAGAGACAGAATGTGTCTCTGCGACTTTCGAGCCAAATCTGTGTTTACTTTCAGCCCGAACATGTGAAATTCAGCGGTATGCACAAATGGAAGGTATCCCGCACGTGCTCCAACACCTACACAGACTTGTGTTAGGCAGGAGTATACAGCGGGTAAAATAAGTATTGAACACGTCAACATTTTYCTCAGTAAATATATTACTAGAGGTGCTAATGACATGAAATTTTCACCAGATGTTGGTAACAACCCAAGTGATCCATACATACAAAGAAATCAAAATGAAGTCATTTGTAATAATGTGGAATGGCACAGGGAAAAGTATTGAACACACTTACTGAAATTTATCTAATAC
>NW_013952590.1:920083-924407 GCF_001266775.1 Austrofundulus limnaeus
GTATTAGATAAATTTCAGTAAGTGTGTTCAATACTTTTCCCTGTGCCATTCCACATTATTACAAATGACTTCATTTTGATTTCTTTGTATGTATGGATCACTTGGGTTGTTACCAACATCTGGTGAAAATTTCATGTCATTAGCACCTCTAGTAATATATTTACTGAGAAAAATGTTGACGTGTTCAATACTTATTTTACCCGCTGTAGATAGATCAATTTACAACCTAAAGTACATCAGTCTACACATGAGCACACCCCTGCTAGCTGCAAAGAGTTTGGATTGCACACGCGGACGTACACTCAAGAAAAACCCGCGTTCAGATCATCACCGACACTCGATTCGCACCTCCTCAAAACGGGAGAGCCGAGGAGCGAAGGTCCAGCTGAAGTGGTGAAACTTCTGTTGCTAAAAAAAAAGGACTGGCAGCAGTGGAAGGTATAGTGAATGATGCAGTACTGRGTGTCGACAGAATAGAGTGCGGGAACTTTCTGTGAAATTGTGCAGACTCTGCTGGACTCTGGTCCATTATAACCACACAGCAAAAACAGGAGTGTTAAAATTTCWGTGTTAAACTTTTGGGTGTTGATTTAACACCTTCTAGTGTTATTTTAACACTTTCTGAGTAAACTGACACCCAGTGTTGGTGTTAAKTCACAGTTTTGATTTCCTCAGTGTTGTTTCAACACTGAACAGYGTTAAATAAGYTCCGCCCACAGTTAAGTCTTATATAACACTTAACAGTGTTGTTATATAACACCATGCAATGTTGAAAAGAAAAGCCCCACCCTCTTCCACCTCATGTCAGACAGACCAGCATTTACCCAGCATTCCTTGCTGAGAAATCTTGCAGAAATGATGTTTTTGCATGTTTATGACCATTAAAGAAGTTTAGGAGAGTAAAATGAGTTGTTCTGGTTAGTTTTCTAGTTCAGTTTTATCAAGTTGTTCAACTTTAAGTTTATGTTATTGGTCAAAAATCGACACCATAAGTGAGAGGTATGAGAACACGAGGACTTAAAAGAAAGAAGCTTTTAGCAACTCAAGCCATCTTTGAACACCAAAATACAAAAACATGCAGTCTAATTTATTATAACGGTACTGAATAAATCCAGTCCAGATTCAAACACTGTCTCCTTCAGCAGCCAACCAAAAGGTTGATGGTTCGAGCCTGGGAGGTTGCAGGTTCGATCTCCTCCCATATGCTATAGTGTCCTTGAGCAAGGCACCTAACCCTTAACTGTTCAACAGGCACTTAAATATCTGCCTGCTCCTCCACTTGTGTGTATSTCACRTGTGGTGGGTAAAGTGCTGAGAGCAAATGTCATCATTTTATGTACAGTTTATACTCGAATAAACAGCCCTTTGTCTTAATTCAGATTAAGAAGTAAACTAAAGAYTAATTTGAACTGATCTTAAAGATGAGCTACTTTCAGCTGTCTACTTGTGTTTTCCTATTTTCATCCAAAGTCATGCATGTCAAGTTGTATGGATTGTCTGTAAATTACAAGGATATTCCACCATTTTRTATAGAGAAATCTCACAGATTTTTTTTAAACTTAGCTTCAGATTTATTCACATTTTAGATGTAAAAAAATAAAAAATGGGGAGGGATTTTTTTGTGAAAATTACAGATGTTTGAGGGTGAAGATGCAGGTAAACGTCTGAAGGGGATGACATGTATGAACAGTCATCACGGTACAACTTTTTCTACTTCTGTGAATGTTAACAACTGCACATGTCAGTGCTTCTGTTCTGAATAAAAGCCTGGTGCATGTAAACACTCGTCATGATYAGGTTGTGTCCATTAACGATACATTCCCATTATTTAAYCTGAATACATTTCAATCCGATCAAAGAATTTTGTGCATGCAAACATAGCTAGTGTTTGATTTGCTATTCAACATTTTCAGCTTCTTCAGCAGATWTCAGAAAAAGTCTTTCAGCRTTAAGCATCCACTCTGCATTTTCAAAGGAAATGCAAATTCTTTAGTTGTGTTGAGCTTTCCTGCTCTGTATTTTTGAGACGCACCTGGTTTCAGTTTGCAATCAGCACATTAACTTCATATCCCATACTGTTTGTCAGATCGTCATTGTTCCTGTAAGTCTTTGCTGTTTTCGTTGTCATTTGAGCCTTTTGCCTTTGATTTCATGACTTGCCTGATGTCATGTWATGTCCTTCAACCACCATCTACCCCAACACTCTCTGATTGATAGAATGTAATCTGTATGCAGTAACACGTGTGATGGCTTTAACTTGGATTACCATGGTTTCATTTTACACTTTGTAATATTTTTTTTCTTTAAGGTTCATTTCACCTAAAAAGCCCAAAGARCAGTTAAGCTGCCCTGTGGGCCCAAACTGACAGTGTGTGGACATGAGGCTCACCCTTTATATTTACCTTCCTGATCCTTTTCTCCCGTCAGCCAGCAACAACACTTTAAACAGCAACATCGAAGCAAGTTTTCTGTTTTTTTATAAAGGCAGTGGGTGTCAGTTTCTGTAGCTGTCTTGAAGTTCATCAATCATATCTCAGATTTCTGTAAGTCTGCTGTAACCATAAGACGTAACACTCACAGCCTTCCTTCACTTGTCCTTTTTCCTAAACCGCTCGAGGTTCCAAACCTGAAGTTGCACAGGTGAAGGCGGATCCTGTTTCAAGGTATTTCTTATCTTCCAGGACTCCCCCCCACCCACTCTCTTACTTTTCTCCGACATTCTTTGAACTTTTACTAGATTATTTTTACAYCACCATTAGTCTCACCTGTCCACTTTTAGACTCGTGTTTTCATCCCATTTGCCTTCACCTGAGCCTTTTTGGGAACGCTTGCAACTTGAAATACTTCGGCTTTCTTTCCCTCCATTGTTCCCACCCATTATCTACCGCGCCATACCATCTTTCCCCCATTTACCTCCTCCTCTTCCTCCTCCTCCTTCAGGCGAAGGCTGTTTYGTGCACTTCAAAGAGGTGATTATCAAGAGAGTTGGCGCTGTCACTTTGTGTGGGAGCCCTCCTCCATGCTGCTTTATGAGTTCCACACCTGTTGATAGAGTTGAAATAAGTCAAATTTCATTTTGGTTACAAAAGTCATGCCGGAAATTATTAAGATGATGGTTATTTCTAGCAACTTGTATGAGCAACACTTAAGTCAGACTTTCTGAGCTTTTCCTATACTCCTATAGTTCGTATACTTTGTTCAGACTCACCAGCTGAWGTTAACTTGATTCCTTCTCCAGTTTTATAACCTGATTGTACACTGTAAATATTAGAACCATATATCTTGTAGACTTTTACTCCTTGCTATGATTACTGTATAGTCATAAACACTCATTTGTGGTCTGATGTACTTTTACCATACAGAGATTTGTATAAAAAACAGCTTATTTCTTTTGTTTGCTGACTATACCTCAGAAAGTTCACATATTTTGTATTAGATATAACCCACATAGCAAAACTTGACAAAACAATCGGTCCAGATACTGCAAAGTGGCCCAGATGTGATTTGCCAGAGGTGGTCCATGAATGGGCCAGCCAAACCAAAACTKGGTCAGTTGTGGATTACTGTCTTATAAACAGTGTCATCATTGCCAGACCTACACCTGTCTGCTATGAGGGAGGGATTTTAGTTCAAACACTAGTAAGGGAAGGTGATTTATAAAATKACATCATATTTTAGTTCTTTCTAATAAAGCTTGTCTGTGTGTAAAATTTATGACTGCCTAACACCAGCTCTGTGAATTCCAAAAATCATCTGAGTTATTCTCTTTCCTTTGTCAAGTCTGGACAGAAACTCCCAGCTTGTTTTGGCTTCAGATTTAGTCTCTTACATTGYCTCTGACCGTGATGCCAGCAAATACACACCACACATCTTTTATKTTTGCCGTCAGAGAAGATGGTGGAGATGGAGAGAAGCAGAATATGATTTTTAGTGATTGTTTCAGAGTTGCCTGGACTATTTCATCTTTCCTTAAAACTGCAATGGTTTGCTGTAAAAGTTGGTCAGTTTACAACAAATGTTCAGGTTTAATAATAGGATGTCTATTGTGGTCATTATGAGGAATGAAAGAAAATGATATAAATTTAATTTCTCAAGGCCAACAGTATTTACAAACTCACCCACCCCATTAGAGTTGGAAAACCCAAAGAACAAAACATATATGTATACCCCTGTTCATTTGGACTTGGGAAGAAAGTTTCTTTAGGAGAACCATTTTGGCCTGTAGAGAGCAGGGAAGGTTGAAGAGAGTCAACCACATGGTCAGTTTTAGCATGAGGTCAAAAAGTTTCTATCTATCTATCTATCTATCTATCTATCTATCTAT
>NW_013952590.1:925003-927810 GCF_001266775.1 Austrofundulus limnaeus
GGCCTCATGAGAGCAATTAAAACCTGAAGAATAAAGAACTTTTATTAAAGGGTCTCTATGGGCCTTAGGGCCCAAAACCAACACCTCAGTTTTATTGTTTAACAATAAATAATTACTGGACATCCAGACCTTAATATCAGTGAGACAAGAATTTAGGATGTTTAGAGCCGACAGATCTGAAGGATCAATGGATAAATATATCTGGGCATCATTTGCATAAAAATGAAAAGAGACATATTTGTGAATTATAAATAAAGCAGCTGTTTGCCCTCCTGTTGTCCTTTATGACAGCTGTCATGTTTGTCCATGAGGTTCTTGATGTGGATAAAAATAGTTAATTTAAATCAGATTTAAATATTTTGAACAATGTTAAACTCATTGATAATGTATGCAGCATAATTGCTCTTTTGTATAATTCTAACTTTTAGTCTCTTTGCGTTTTTCAAGATGCAAATAAATGGTATTGTTTCAGTTTTTTAGTTAGACTTTATTTATTTGCATGTGCTTTTTAAAGTTTGTTTTTCATCTTGTGAGCCTCTTTGAAATGTTTCCTTCGTAAAAGGTACTTCGTAAATACAAGCTTAAATAATAGCTTTGAACTTCTGTCTGGTCACATTTTTTCCTCTATTCACACACCAACCAGTCATCACTGCCCTCCAACCCCACTGCACAAACCAGTGTTTAGCCCAGCACAGGTCAAAGGTTATAGACAGCAAAAAAAGGCCAGAAAGTAAAGGGGCCCCAAGATCATAGAACTTAGCCAGACAGACCCGAGTGTGTATATGGTAGAGCTATGTATCGGCAAGAATTTAGTGATACAATGCGATGTATTGCAATATAAAAGGTATCAGGTTTACAGGTGGAGGTCAACRTGAGCAAATACAATTGACAAACAGAGGCTGAGGCAGAATATACAAAGGGCAAGTGATTTTATTATACAGGTGCTGGGAATTAGGGACAGGACCTGAAACAGAGGGTTTTGCAGAGGTGAGTATAGACAGATTATCCAGTAATGGTTCTTTGTAGGCAAGTAATTCAGATGGGTTCTCACAGGCTGGAGAATGAGATGAGGCTTGGAGGAGTTGGTCCAAATGGTTGAGATCCACAGGTGAGTATTTACAGGTGAAGATATATTTACAGTGGTTTGTGGGAGGGAGTGCATGAAAATCCAGGTGAGTGGCTCCGGTCTTCAAGGTAATAGGCAAGGCAAACGTGCTGAGGGTCACTTCTGTAAACAGGTAAATAACAAATACACAAAGGTAAGATAAACTCTGGGGTAGACAACAGGTAGCAGGCTGAGCTCATACCAAAAATGAGGCGATGCTTCAGCAACAAGAAGATCCTCAGCACAGCCTTAAGAAGCCTTGAGGTTGATGAGCCAATCTTCATGCAGGTGTGGGTAATCAGCGCTTAAGCCCAATCAAGGAGGCAGGGGGATGAAAACACCAAAATGCCTCAAAAGGTGTTTTATTGGTCATCAATGTATGTTTTCCACACAATGACGAAATTTGTGCTCTGCATTTAACCCATCCACACCCAAGTGGAGCAGTGTATTGTTATTGTTCTCCAAAAATTCTACTTTTAAAAAAATGCAGTATGTTTTATATATATATTTTACATGTTTCATATTTCTTGTTTCATCCATGTTTTAATGATTAGATCAAATGTGCCAATAAATAGTTTGATAATATTTTTGTGGTAGCTTTTATAGAAATTTATAATAAGAAATAAGGTCACCAACAATATTAACAAAAGCCTATATTTGTGCTAAAGATTAGTAGATGACTCAAATGAAGCTGCAGTCTGTGTTACTGTCACGGGGCCCCCCAGTGTATGAGCTGGATAAATTCAGGTTTTATTTTCTCTTCCTACTCAGTTTCTTTAACCTGATATGCCTTTTTGTCTCTACAAAAATGCAATGACCTTTTTAAAAAATGTAATTAAATTTTATAAAAAAAAAACACGCATGTTAACTAGTTTTCTTGGTTTTATGTTTATTAAATAGAAATATGCAGACAGGGTTTGTCAATCTTTATATACAGATTTTTATTCAGGGACTTTGTCCAACAACTTAATTTAAAGAAGAACCTCAGAGACTGTAGGATCTTACAGAATATAACTCCTTTAACTTCGTTCTCATCCACTCACTGTAATTACAGAATACAAAACTGCAAGTAACGTGTATATGGAAAATTCTAGGATTACGGCCTTTGTTCTTTTTTTTTTTTTACCTGTGGCTGTTTTGAAAAACAGAAGAAAGGAAACAACTTGGTGGTCTAATGCCAAACAAACACACAGGTTTAGACAGACCATGTCCTAGAACATGCGGAACTGTTTTTTACTAATTTTATAGACATTGAAGCACATTATTATCTTCCCCTGTCACTCCTCGACATACTGACAGTTAACACAACATTAAGCAACCATTTATGAGATTTTTCTTTTAGAGCAGAGGTGAACCTACTTGTTTCTGAAGCTAAAACTCAGTGGGACCCTGATAAAACATGTCGATATTTATTACTTTAAATAGGAAAGAACTGTAGACTACACAATTATGGTTGTATATGTGTGTGGCATGTCGTAAATCCCCAGAAGTAAAGCTCTGGTGAGAGAAAAATCTGTGCACCTTCTGTTGCTTTTGATGTTGATGTAAACAGTCAGAGGCACTGTCATAGCTTAGATTGGTTAGGGTCTATCTTGTTTGGAAGGTGCAGAGGAGCAGAGTTCCACGCTGCTGATACATATACAAACACACAGACACAGACACACACACAAACACACACACACACACACACACACACACACAC
>NW_013952590.1:927836-928724 GCF_001266775.1 Austrofundulus limnaeus
ACACACACACACACACACACACACACACACACACACACACACACACACACACACACACACACACAAATACGAAATATCACAGCAGTGGGGTATTATCAAACTCTGCAGGAATCCCATCCTAACTAAACACAGCTGGCTGAAGGTTGTCTACACACAAACACTGACATACCTCGGAAAATGTTGATCTTGCAAATATGGAGTGTACAGATGTCATAGTATGGTCCAATATATGACCCCCATGGGTTCTTGAGGACAATGTCATGAAGGGACAGACCACACCATGAGAGGATCATCATATTGTGTTTCAAGCATCACGGCACCCCTGGACACCTGTGTCTGCTGTCTGGACAGAGGCATTGCACATAGTAAAATTTGGCTGGCCCTGTTCTGGCCCAGACAATGTTTGCCAGAGGTTGTCCAAACATGGTCCATCACCAGTTAAACCAAACCCCAACCAGAGCAGTTGTGGTGTTGACCGAATAGGGTTACATGAACCAAACCCCATCCAGAGCAGTTGTGGCATTGGCAGATTTGGGCCACATAAACCAAACTCCAACCAGAGCAACTGTGGCATTGGTAGATTTGGGCCACATCAACCAAACCCCAACCAGAGCAGTTGTGACATTGGCAGATTTGGGCCACATAAACCAAACCCCAACCAGAGCAGTTGTATCATTGACAGATTTGGGCCAYATGAACCAAATCCCAACCAGAGCAGTTGTGGCGTTGGCAGATTTTGGCCACATCAACCAAACCAACCCATTCTCACTCCCGAGTCGTCACATATTGACGTTTTTCAAAGGTCCCTTTGCGTCCAATTTKRRCGCATCAGGTACCCCCCTTGCGTCATATTTTGACGGGATGGGGCGGAATCTGTTGTCGTAATTT
>NW_013952590.1:929067-935792 GCF_001266775.1 Austrofundulus limnaeus
ACCTGATGCGTCAAAATTGGACGCAAAGGGACCTTTGAAAAACGTCAATATGTGACGACTCGGGAGTGAGAATGTGTTGACCAAACCCCAACCAGAGCAGTTGTGGCATTGGCAGATTTGGGCCACATGAACCAAACTCCAACCAGAGTAGTTGTGGCATTGGCAGATTTGGGCCACATCAACCAAACCCCCAACCAGAGCAGTTGTGGCATTGACATATTTGGGCCACATAAACCAAAACCCAATCAAAGCAGTTGTGGTGTGGGCAGATTCTGGTCTCATGAATCAAACCCCAACCAAAGCAGTTGTGGTGTTGGCAGATTTGGGTCACATAAAGCAAATCCCCAGCCAGAGCAGTTGCGGCATTGACATATTTGGGCCACATAAACCAAAACCCCAACCAAAGCAGTTGTGGCATTGACATATTTGGGCCACATAAAACAAACCCCAACCAGAGCAGTTGTGGCGTTGACAGATTTGGGCCTCATGAACCAAACTACAACTAGAGCAGTTGTGGCGTTCAGAGGTGGCAGGACCAATCCTGCCAGTGTTGTGAAGAGACACAGTTCTATCAMCATTCCAGCACACAAAACTAAAGGATATGATTTCATGTCACCTTTGGTTGTTATTCAGGGGATTCTGATGCCACAGTGCAACGTCAGTGACATCTTACACCTGCCTCTCCTGAGACAGGCCCATCTACCTATAATGTGTGTCATTGGATTTCCTGTTCATTTTTGAAGTCCTCTTCTGACTATCCATGTCCCAAAATCCTTCCCCAATTGAGCACATGTGGTCTTGTTGAAGAATTAACACTGATCTGGCGCTGATTTGTTAAATCTCGAGGGTCCAGTTGCAACAGCTGTGAGCCGACTTGCTGCATTTGAGGATACAATGGCTCTGTGTCTTCATTCTGCCTTGAATCATTACTTATATTCAAGCCCAAGGGGGTGTCACACCTTGTTGACCTGGAAACAGCAGTGTGCCCTTTCCGCCAACTTTATTATTCACCTGATCTGACATTGTAGTCTTTGAAATACAGTCATATGATCTTTCAATAGGAGCAGTTTCCCTTTTACCACCATATCTGAGTGGGTTTTTTTATGTTACTCGGTGCATCTTCAAGTACTCTGTGAGGCTAATAAATGCTAATGGAGACTAGCTTTGGCAAATGTCTTGGATTTTGATGTTACACTTAATATCTGAAAGAGTTGCAGATCCGATATGAAGAAAATGTTCAGCAATATTCCCCACTCTTTAAATTGTGTTTGTTCTGAAGTAAAAAAAAAATGCTAAGACATTTTCTCAACACTTTTTATTTTGTTTATAACGCTTTGTTAATAACCTGCTGCTGTTTATTTATTTTATTCAACTAACCACAAATCTCACCTTCAAGTTTCCTTTACAAAAAACGTAAAGCATGAAATTCAAAATCATAATATCAAAAGATTTCTTTTATGTTTGTTTCTTCAGAAGTAATCCAATGAGATTTTTTTAATCATGTTTTTATAAGTGAGTCCTAGCCAAAACAACAGCATAATAATTTCATAAGGCTAGTCAAAATTGGATCAACCCAGGAAGTAATGGGTGAGGGAGTCTATGTTTTAGGCTATTCAAATTTAAAAGTACTTTTTTACTTCCAAAGGGAAATTATGTCCAGAACATGGCCACCTTCTTGAAAGCCATCTTATTGGATTGAGGACACGTTTTTTTTTTTTGTTTTTTTTTTTCAAAGTTAGGCCCCCTCACCTGTTACTTGCTGGGATATTCATATATTTAATTTGTTTTTACTTTTCATTCTGAAATAAAAGGGTGTCCAGTGACTTTTGACTCACCCTGTATATTGAAAATGCAACAAAATTAAAATAGACAATATAAAACAGAAGTTAAAAGAAGATACTTTAGAATTTAAAAATAAATGACAGAATATCTCTGTGTAGCCAACATTTAAAATAACTTTTGTTGTTGATAGATGTTTACTTTTGTGTATCTGAATTAACAACTCCTATGTTAGCCTAATGCTGATATCTGTGTTACTTCGGCAGTTATGCATGTATTTGTATACTAGCATACTTTTTAAACAAGACATCAGTGAAAAAACAGACTTTGTGGAGGAAATAAGTTGCTGTAATTTCTTCTTGAGGCTCACAGTCTTCATCCAAATTAAAGATAACATCCGAGGAAGTGCCATAATTTGATTTCACCCTTGACTATCCACTCTCCGCTCCCACAGCTGAGAAAACACAGCAGCTTCGTGACATCGTCACTGTGGAACAACGCCGGTCGATGGCCATTAATGAGGCTTTAACTGGAGGGGAGTGCACCTGGATGGAGAGAGCAAACAGGTTGTTGGTTTAATGGCAGCCGCCAAAACAAAACAGATGAGTCAGTGATGCTGAGGAGTGGTGGAGATATGCGGGAGGGCAGGAAAACTTCATGGAGAAGAGAGGAAAATGAAGAGGCTCAGGGTTGTCAGATGGGAAATATTAAAGCATTGTACAGACTTAATTTGCATTTCAGAGTGGCTCAGAATTATCTTCTTCAGTCACACAATAATCTACACAATGTGGATTACAGTCTCTGATGCAGTTTTACATTTAATTACTATAAAGAAACAGTAAAAAATTGCCTCATGCATTTCAGCGCTTTCACTTGTGAGGAGTGCATGATGAGCCACTGGCAGATTAAATAAAAAAGCAATGCAAGATGATATGTAGAATAAACATGCTGGTAAGGTATTTTTGTTTGGTAATGACTCAGTTTAGCTATGTATTAAAACAGTTGAAATATCATACATTCTGAGATTTTTGAGGAAAAATTGCAAAATTTTCATACATGTACAAAAATTATCATACATTTGTTAAAGCTGGGGGTTGAAAGAATGGAGTACCCCCTCCGGGTTCGGGAGGTGGGGCGGTCAGGAATGGAGCCTTGTCCTCAGTAATGAGGGCATTGCTTTGGTCAGTCGTGGTGAAGAAAGAGCTGAGTCAAAGGCAAAGCTCTTGATTGGTCTGTCTAYGTTCCGGTTCTCACCTGTGGTAATGAGGCGTGGATCATGACCGAAAGTACTACAAGCGGCCGAATTGTTTTATTCATAGAATATCCAGGCTGAGTCTCAGAGTTATCCAGGGTGAGCTAGGAGTAGAGTAGAGCCTCTCCTCTGCATCAAAAAGAGTCAATTATGGTGGTTCAAGTAACTGATTAAGATGGCTGCTGGATTAGAGGTGTTCACGGCACGTCCCACTGGTAGGAAACCCCAAGGTAGAYCCAAGACAAGCTGGACCTGTTGCCTTTGTGACCTGACTACAGATAAGTGGAAGAAGATGGAGAAAAGCTGGACGATCTGGTCTTTTCATTGATTCAGTTAAAAGTGCACTGTCAATATGGCAGCACAACAGCTCAGTAGTTAGCACTGATGCCTCACAGCAAGAAGGTCCTGGGTTTGATCCCCATTTCAGACCTGGCGGCATGTTCTCATCGTGCTTGCATGGGTTTCCTCCCACAGACCAAAAACATTTACAAAAGGTTGCTATCAGGCTCAGGCCTCCCTTGAAAACAAGATCTGCAATCTCAATGGGATTTGCCCGGTTAAACAAGGGTAAAATAATTTTAAGATAGTTATATAAGTTATATAAGATAGTTATATATATAGTTATATATGGGTTAATAAACCCAAAACCAAAAATATCTATCTTCATGCCATTATACTCTCAACCATGTCGTACTGTTTACCTGTTTGGTCTCTTACAACAAATGAAATCTTAGAACCCAGAGTTAGGCTCTACAACAGGGCCTACAAAATTCATAAAAAACTTCCTGGTTGGACTCATCACTGTACAGTTCTTTCATTGCCTGATGCCTTGACTTTTCAGAATTATGTTTTGTATAGTGGTATTAATTTATATTTTCAGATCTTCCAAGGTGCCAATTATGGAACTCTCTGTGCATTGTTGCCCAAATCAAATTCTGGAAGTGGTCATTCAACTAGATCTGTTACAAAAGGACAACTGACATTACCAACTTTTAAAAACTGTTACGGCCAGAGGTCATTCTTCTATGTTTATACTAAAGCATGGAATGACATTCCTCAAAACATAAAGTCCATTTCAAAACTACAGCCCTTTAAGAAGAATCTTGTCTGCCATCTGCTGGACACTTTTTGTTGTGCTTATATTTAGATGTCCGATTTTGCAAATGCTGCCTTTTTGAAATTTGGTATGCTTGTTTGTCTTTGTGTCTATGGTGTAATAATAATGATGTGATTGTGATGCTGTATTTCTGAGTGTTTTATGTGCTGCAGAACAGGAACCTGCTGTAAATCAGCAACTACGCTGAGTCAGGCTTGATTTTTAATTATCTTTTCCTGTTAAATAAATCAAATCAAATCAAATCAAGTACCACAAAGTGATACTTGAGTAAAAGTACAAGTATCTTACCAAAAAATTACTTTAGTAAAAGTTTAAGTCTCCTTTAGGAATATTACTTGAGTAAAAGCTTTAAAGCATCTGATATTTTTTGTACTCAAGTTTTGTCGCAGGCCAGCCCATGGCCCATAACAAAAATGAGGGGAGACAAGGTAAAGGCCAACTAAAACTGTTTTATTGTCAACATAAATCTAAATAAACCCAAAATCCAACCTAGAACAAAAAACCAAGGAGTTACCTGGAGGAGCAGAGAGCGAGAAGTGATTAGTGGAGCACTGATTATTTCACTGCACCCAGGTGCTTCCCATTAATCAAAGGCCACTGCTCCTTCCAATCAGAGGAGGAGTCGTGACAGCATTAAAAGTAATAGTATTGATTTAAGATGAGTAGTTAGATTTTCTGTAATGACACTTATTAGGAGGTGACCTCCAAAAAATGCAGAAATGACTATATTGTATTAAAATAATTACGTTATGTTAAATTTAAGTTGCACTAGTCCAGCTGTTTCAGTTTATTTACATATTTCAAGGCTGCACAAACCTTTTCCCCAAAATGAAAATCTATTTGAGGGCTGCG
Source organism: Austrofundulus limnaeus (assembly GCF_001266775.1). NCBI lineage: Eukaryota > Metazoa > Chordata > Actinopteri > Cyprinodontiformes > Rivulidae > Austrofundulus > Austrofundulus limnaeus. The sequence goes on from NW_013952590.1 coordinate 934,068, forward strand.
GCCAAATGTCATAATATAATTCATGAAATACTAATACTTCTTAAGTACAGTCCTTTTATTTTAATGTTTATAGCCTGCTGGAGTGTGGGCATGATTTGTTTGTGTACAAACTAATACGGTATCAGAATTTTATATATTTATACTTCTCATTCAACCACWRTTAAATTCACTCTATCTAGGAGGCACAGTTTATGTGGATAGTTTTATTTTTTACAATAAGAAGCTGGAGTGAAAACAAGCAAAAAGAAGTAAAAGTAACGACTTTCTGCCTCTTGCCTTTTTTAAAAATGTAAGGAGTAGAAAGTACAGATAAATGTGTGAAAATGTAAGAAGTAGAAGTAAAAAGTAGGCTGAAAAATAATTACTCAAGTAAAGTACAGATACCCAAAAATTCTACTTCAGTACAGTAACAAAGTATTTGTACTTAGTTACTTTACAACTCTGGACACTTGAATGAATGAACTTGGATCATTTTGAGTTTATCGATCATGTTCTGGTTGATTTAAGACAATACAAGACAACTCTCAGATGAATGTACATATTTTTAAAATTGAATTAGGAGGCATTTTTTTGTCATTCACAATCAGTTTTTATGTTGCATCCAAGTACAGGCTGATTCTGAAGTTGTTCCTGAGATGAAWCACCTGACTCCTCACCAGGTTCATTCACTCACTCAGGACATTTGGCCCCACCTTGTGGCTGCAGCTGCTCTCTGGGTCACTGGGTTTAGACAGAACCCTATTTGGGAAATGTGCTTACTGGACATTAACTGACCTGAGCATCCAGTGGATGTGCTGAAACAAAACTAACAAAAGGTTTGTTTGGCTTCTGAGAATTAGATGGAGTTACTTTAGTGGTTTACAAATGCACACTGTATATATTTTTTTATTTCTTCATTCAAGTGTGTCTGAGTGATAGTTTTRGCAATGCATCATCTAAGCCAATGAAAAGAAAAACTACAGACATTCTTTTAATTTTGAACAGAAGTGAAATGTTACATGTTAAGTGAGGAGCCATTTTCTCTCTTCCATTTGTTTTCTTTAAATGTTCCCACTATAATTTTCTCAGTAGCACAAAAAAAAAAAAAAAAAAAAAACATTTACACGATTTGTCCAAATAGTAAGGAAGCCTGTCAGGTCAAAGAGCTTGCCTCCCAGGATGTGAAACCTAAAATGTTTAGTTGTTTGAAGTAGTTTATTCAAATCCTGCAGTTTATTCCAAGTCTCAAGATTTTTGTGATGTATGAAAAGGCCAGGTGGGTTCTTCATTTGGGGAAGTGTCCTCCTTCCAGGAAAAAAGAGAAGAACTCTATAAGTACATCATTTGGTTTCAAAATCAAAATAACTGTGTGTTGACAACATGTTGGGTTTCTGTRCTCTGAACAGGACAAGCCTGAGATAAAGAGATGTTTGGGTTCACTATGTGACAAAAAAGAAAAAGCAGAGTTGTGGGAACTGAACATTTGTTTTCACTCTTTTTTTCTTTAAAGGCATAAATGCTCAAGAGAGGTTTTTTATCTTCTGTTTCTCCTTTGTACCAAGAGGTGCTCAGTCATTCAGGAAAAGAAATTCTCTCAGTTCTTGTGTTACATGTAGCTTGCATTGTAAATTATTAAAAGTCTCTTCTGATTAAATATACACCCAAAGACCAAACAATTATGTGACAGCCTTTTCCTTTTTAAAAGTAATTTTGTTGAAATTATTATTATTATTATTATTGTTATTG
>NW_013952590.1:936932-939025 GCF_001266775.1 Austrofundulus limnaeus
GGATCAGTGGATCTGTGTTCGACTACTCCACCTAGGCTGCATTTTTGAGTGCAGATCCACCAAGAAACTTGCTGTTTGTGACCAAGGTGTGAATTGAGCTTAGGTTCGTTTTAGGGTCAGGTAAGGTACCTGTGAGGTTAGCCTTAGGGTTTGTGGTCAGGGTTAGGCTGTAGAAATGTAATGGAAGTCAATGGAATGTCCCCAATTGGATAGCTGTGCAAACTTGTGTGTGTGTGCGTGCCTGTGCGCAACCCTTACTTTCGTGTTTCACCCATCATCGTCTCCACATGAGCATTCGGTGTGACAACTAAAACCTTCTCTTCAACCGATAGAACAATAAAGCCTGATAAAGTCTGTAGAGGGCCCGAGGGCGTGTTCGTTTTTTGTCTGAATGGGCATTCATGAACCAGCCACGCACACACTAGTGTTCACATGCATAGGCATTCACAATCTGTCTGTCCAAGCACTCTCCGCTGTCAGGAAGTGGGCTCTAGGGTTTGATGAGAGCAGTAAGTCCAGGGAGCTTAGTGACCCCCAATAGGCTCTATTGTGACCTTTTATGCTGCAAGGGATTTGAACCTACAAACGGACCAGTCTGCTGGAAGGTGATGAGGATAGAAGGTCCAGCAGGGATGGGCAGAGAGTCGACAGGGTGGCATGAAAACAGATAGGGATGCCAACTGGCAGGGGTACGAGATGGTGCCAGGACTCAGTGAGATGATGGCTGATCAATTCTGACTCCAAGGAAAAACAGAATATCTGTAATGTGCATAAAAACAGACTCACAGATTACCACACATAACTTTGGGTTTTTTTTTACCACCAGTACAACGCTTGTCACATAGTYTTTTTATCCCAGCTCTAAGGTCAAGGTCACAAATTAGGGTCAAAGGTTATACAAGGGCATTGGTTACTGTATCTAGGCTGTTGCAATACAGTACTGTATAACAGGTTGTTGATAATGTGCCATGTACGGTACTCTTGTTCAAATAGCCTTTTATCGGGTGACCTCCAAAGAGACCCTTAAAAGTGGGGTTGGGCATTGTATGAATTTGAATGAATGGTTACAGTTCCAAATCTGGTTTCTAACAATTACCGATTCTGATTCTTTTTAGAGGCAAGGTCTTAAAAACTTTATACTGTCCATTTTTGTGTGCACACTACCTGCAAATGTTTCTTTGTTGCTGTTTGGCAGCTTCTTCTTCCAGTCGTCAGACCTGGCATAAAAACTAGGATTCTAAATTTGAAAATTCTAACAGTTCTGGGAGAATCGATATGTTAGTCCTGGTTCCAAATGATACTCGAGATTCGATGCCCAACCCTATATAAAATTCTCTTTAAATGTTTATTCCTTTTTTTTTTTTAAAGCAGGAAGCCCGCATTTTTAAAATCACATAGGTCTAAAGATTTAAACTGGGAATGAGATCGTCATAAAGTACAGTTTGAAGGACTCCAGGAAGGAGAAGGAGGCCAAGCTGAGATGGTTTGGACATGCCCTGAGGAGTGACAGTGGGTATATTGGTAGAAGAATGTTAGAGATGCAACTACMAGGAAAAAAAAGGGGAGATATAAGTGTAGTTAGAGAGGACATGGAGGTAGATAGAGGAGGAGGAATTGCAGCGACAACCCCCTGAAAATCAAAGAGAGGATTTGTGGCTTTTTAAATGGAGTTGGATCTTGAAAATCTGTTTATTTAAAATGTTAGGGACATCACTACCTATGGCCGTACATGATGACATAGGTACAAAACATGTAAGGGGCATACCGCATAACTTGCAACACTTCCCTTCTTCAGCTCCCCTACTGCACTGTTGCTCTACTCCTCTTTGCATGTTCTTCTCATAACAGTGGAAAATTAAAGATATGTGTGTCTGCATCTGAAGAGAAAAACATGAGAAGTAGATACAGCGGGTAAAATAAATATTGAACACGTCACCATTTTTCTCAGTAAATATATTACTAGAGGTGCTAATGAAATGAAATTTTCACCAGATGTCGGTAACAACCCAAGTGATCCATACATACAAAGAAATCAAACCATAAATATCCAGAAATGAAGTTATTTGTAATAATGTGGAATGGCACAGGGAAAA
>NW_013952590.1:940288-942285 GCF_001266775.1 Austrofundulus limnaeus
CGAAAACATTGGTGAATGCCACAAATTCTCCTAAATCACTCGTACGCACAACTTAAGAACAAATCTGTGCGTATGAACGGTTCTTGCATGAGGCCTAATATTTTGCATTTCCACGCAGTTTATTGTTTTGTCTAAACTGGATTAAATTAGACTTTTAAATTGAAATATTCGGTTACCCGAAACACGAAGTGTTGCCACAAGTTCCCGAACTTGAAGGTGATGTTACGTTAAAATATCTGCATATTAGCTACATATAAGTCAATGTGTGGGTGTGATTTGTTCAGTCTGAAGCTGAATTAAAGTAGAAGGCTAACTCCTGTATAACGGTGAGCGTGTGAATTTGTTAATAATCTGGCAGGCAAACACCAAAAGTATTGTGAGGTAATGCAGCAGTATTGTGTGGAAACGAAAAAGAAATAAAAATCAATCAGTATCCTGCATGTAAAGTTAATGCTGTACAACAGAACTTAATATGTGTGCAAAGGAGACACAAAACATACTTTGCAGTGCATTATCATTTGTTATGAAAGAGAAGAAATGGTAGAACAAATTGCTAAATAATAACTTTAAAAAACTTTATTGCCACAACATTTTAGGAGTGTGTTGCAGGAGACAAATTCAAATTTCACATTGTTTCAGCATTTTCATCTTTGAGGTTCTAAACATGTTAGGTCAGAGTTTTTATTATTATTTTTTACATCCCTCAGGACAAATACATTTTATTAAATTTTTCTTTTGTGAATGCTTCTTTTTATTGCTCTAGATTAGCACATCAAAACATGAAGGTTAAATTACATTAGCAGGGTTTTAGGAATGTGCGTGTTCACGTTTGTGCATGTCTGTTTGTGTGGAACTTGAATTTCCTGGACACTCGGTAACACGGTGCATGTTGACACTTTGGTGGTGACTTAATAACCTGCACTTCCTCCATCCTCTTCTCTCTTCTGTTTAACACCACACTCTGGTCGTCGACTCAATGAACTGTTTCTGTATCCTGAATGATAAAAAGATCACATGAACCTCGACTGGTTTGTTCTTTTCAAATGATCTGGGATGCCGCTGAGACAAACACAACCTCTGTGGAAGATGCTGTAGGCATTAATTGGTGTCTTTCTTCAGTATTTTATTAAAAACAAACTGCATTTTTTATTAGGGGGTTTGTGAGTTGTCTGGTGGCTTCACATACTTTTTTCTTTACTGTGGAATGACAGCTCAGAGATTTTGCAAACCAAAACTATAAGTTGCAAATTGTAAAAACATAAATTTGGAGCCTTTAATAGCAAATTCCAAAGATTAAAACCAATCCGAACATCAATTTTTATTCAGTAAAAATGTCCGAGCTGTCAATCTGGAGGAGAATTGGTGAGCTGGAACTAAGTGCTGGAATCACTTGCTCCTTGTCCTTGCATCATATTATTATTGTTTYCCCCCCATCTTGGTCACATTTGTGCTTCCTGTGGTGGTCCTCCTCACTGCCCTCACCCATCTGACTCAACCACACACATTTACTAACAATCATCTTCCTCACATGCATGTCATGATTATTCAAGTCCTCACGCTGAACTCAGACTGATTCAGGACATAAAGTGAAAGAAAGTGGAGGCAGCTGGATTGATTGTTTGATAAAGGAAAATTCTTTACAGTTTTATGGTGTTTAGTAGCCCTGAGCTTGAAATGTTCTTGCGCTAATTAATACAGGAATTATTTAAAGTACCTCAAAAGTCTTACCTGTTTGGTACTTGATTTTTCCCTCCCATTTGAGAAAAGTTTAAGTTTGAAAGAAACATTTGGAGGAATACAAGTAAAGGAGCCTAAATGGCACTATTTAAAAAAGCCAAAATATGGTTCTGTAGAAGGGTTGCAAAACAGTAATATCATAAATTAGCATTTTGAATGGCATCAGTTTAAGTCTGACTGAACTGACAAGCTAATCTGAAGCTAGTCTGGCTAGTCTGAATGCAGCTAAGAACAAAGTGGATCATAGCTTTAATATATAT
>NW_013952590.1:942295-944537 GCF_001266775.1 Austrofundulus limnaeus
AGGGTGGATATAGCTCGATAGCAGCCTTGTGCTGATGACCCAGTTGATGTCATCAATTGCCCAGAATGCTTTGCGTGTAAATAAAATGGCCCCATCCGTGTAATATATTTTTAAACTTTTAGTTTAAAAATTATAAAAACTGAACATCCTACAGTATTTTTACAGTCTTTATTTTACAGTTAAAGTACAGTATATGTTTAACATATAAAGTCTAATGTTACAACTAATCGGGGATCCCTTTAATAAATATAAAAATGTCTTATTTATGGTATTTTCCTTTTTAGCTTAGGTGGCCATCTTGAGTTTTGTATTTGCATTCGGATTTGCTTCCTTTATCTTTTCTTCCTCCTTTCTTTGCGTTATCTTTTTTCTCGATCCTCCAGGGCGATGGTGGCGTTGGCTCGATTGGTGAGAAGGGTTTCCAAGGATACCCGGGACTCAAAGGTCGTCCCGGTGGCCCCGGTGAGCCCGGCACCGGGTTTGCAGGAGCACCTGGACTTCGTGGAGAACCCGGAGAACCTGGTATCCCTGGGTTTCCAGGGTCACCAGGTCTGCCCGGAGAGAAGGGTGAGTGATGAAGAGGAGAAACGGCCGTAAGTCGAGTGTGATCAGCGTGAACGAGATAGAGAGAATGTGACCATTTGAATTCTGTGCCGCATTTTTCCCACGGGTAGTTCCAAACATACATTCACTCATCGCTGTTAATCTATATGAGTTCACACATTTCTGGAGGAAAAACAAAATGAGTCAAACTCTCGCAGACCTAAAGAGACCATTTGGTTCCTTGTTAGGTTTTCTTAACCAGCTTCCTGCATCTGCTGCAAACTGGCAATTCTTCGATTAATGATCTTCGTTAATATGCCTTTACTCTTCTGCAGATAAGCTGCAAAAATTGCTTCTTTGGTCAAATGGCTGGTTTGCAATGAAGATGTTTTAAACACTTACATGAACTGCTGGGCTTCTTTAGACTCAGAGGTGGAGAAAAGGTCAAATAGTTAAACTATGAATCAATAAGCAGTGAAGTTAAGGACTGTTTTATTTATAAACCCTTATTTTATTTAAGATTGAACCCAGGACCTTCTTGCTGTGAGGCATCAGTGCTAACCATTAAGTTGTTGCGCTGCCAATAAAAAAAAAAAAATGATTGAGCAAATGTAATATTTTTAAGCTAAATTTGCACCTGTGAATAAGCTTTTTTGTTTTAGATCTTCCCCTCTGAGGCTAAAAGACAAGTCTTCAGCAGCTGCTGGGCTTTATTTCCAGTATGAATGTGTGCTCCTTGTACCAGGATGCTGATGCTAAACAACTGATTATTTTGCTTTTAGATAGAAGTCTGTTGTTATTTTGAGAGAGAATGAGGGAAATAAACGATCCATACAGAAGCTGTGTCTCAATTTGTAGCCCACGTACAAATTGATTATATCACCCATAAATGTGTAAAACTTAAAATGCATTGGAACATGTATTCTTATGTCTCTTCGTGGGAGGCATAACGTCACAAAATTTGATTAATTTTTTATAACGTTGCACATAAATACACAGAAGACATTTATTTGAGTTTAGCTCCTGTATCAGTACCTTTTTTATATCATATTGCCACATAAATTTCATCAGCTAAGTTGCTAAACATCAGATTTTTCAGTCCGTGTTAACTTTCCAGACTCTGCCTTTTTTTTTCCTGTAAAAATTGATGATGGTACAACAAATCCTGGAATATCATCTGTTGCGATGCGTCCTTCCTGTTTTGGGGTTTTGTGGGCTGCCTCTGTCGACCGTATGAGAAGGAGTTCACAAAATGGGACATCCTTCTACGTGGTGCAGTGTATAGCCGGCCTACAGCACACTACAGAGGACAGTCAGGACACAAACCATGAATTGAGACAGTTTTTTTTACATCTCTGTTATGGTCACAAATCACCTCCTTCTGTCTCTGTTCCTAAAAATGATAATAGCTTGCTTTAAAGCTTTGTGACATTGAATGTAGCATTTATTTACACTTCTACTTTAACTGAATGGGCTATAAAATAATTTACTGGAACTACTACTTTACTGAAAACTGTTTGGTGAAAAGAAAAAGTAATTGCTTCAATGGCGCATGCTACATGACACTGACAGGCTTTGTATTCTGCAGTGTGGTCTCTCTTTCTCTTCTCTGTCTCTCTCTTTCTCTTTCTCTCTCTCTCTCTCTCTCTCTCTCTCTCTCTCTCTCTCTCTCTCTCTCTCTCTCTCTCTCTCTCTCTCT
>NW_013952590.1:946238-958396 GCF_001266775.1 Austrofundulus limnaeus
GGTCCCCGGACCGGGATTTGAACCGATGACCTTCTTGCTGAGAGGCATCAGCTCTACCAACTGAGCCACCGTGCCGCCAATAGTGTTATCCAGTAGGTTAAATAAAAAATGTGGGGTAGCTGCCAAGGTGGGTACAAAGTGAGCTGATGTTGGTACAAAGCAGGCCGAGGTGAGTACAAACTGGGGAAAGGTGGGTACAAAACATGAAAAGTGGGTACAAAACATGAAAAGGTGGGTACAAAACATGAAAAGTGGGTACAAAGTGGGCTTAGATGGGTACAAACCTGGCTGAGGTGGGTACAAAACATGAAGAAGTGGGTGCAAAGTGGGCTTAGATGGTACAAAGCTGACTGAGGTGGGTACAAAACATGAAGAAGTGGGTGCAAAGTGGGCTTAGATGGTACAAAGCTGACTGAGGTGGGTACAAACTGGGAAAAGGTGGGTACAAAACATGAATAGGTTGGTACAAAACATAAAAAAGTGGGTACAAAACATGAAAAGTGGGTACAAAGTGGGCTTAGATGGGCACAAATTGGGCTGGGATGGGTACAAAGTGGAAAGAGTTGGGTTTATTTTAATATTTTATGCTAAAGACTGTCATCAAACTGAAAACTGACAACAGGGTAAAGCTTAGTTCTTGCTTGAACCACTGTGAAATTGTAGAGTTTAGTGATGTTTTTAAAATGGCAGGATTCTGCTTTGGAAGTTGTTCCTTTGGACTAGCCAATAGCCCGTCTTCTTGAAGAGAAATTTCAAAGTGATAATGTGCTGATAATTGCTACTGCAGGAAAGATAAGACTTAAAATAGCTTTACTTACACTACTTTAAAACACTGATCTGTTAATCTTTAAGCATTCTTTAAGGTAGATAAAAAAATAAACATTTCTGTTCTGTCAGCCTAGAATTTGAGTCAGTTCATGATTGGCAGGCGAGTTCAGCTGATGAAATTGGTGATCCAGTCACTGGACAGTTGCATATTTCTCTCCTTTCTGCAATAGAAGCTGCTTAAATGTGGTGCATGTGTGAACGCCCTGCCTCTGCTACTGTAAGTGCTTTTAACCAGTGATAGTTGGGGTGCAATATGGACTTATCAGCTTGCTGTTAACATTTAACCTCTAGCACAAGTTCTCACTGTGAAACTCAGATTAACCAGTTAAAAGTCTGTGAAGTGGAAGCGAATGACAATCAAAACTCCATTAGCATTTCGAAACTCAAAGCAAATTTCATCAGTTTGCATCACGTTTTTGTGATCACTCCATTCTTCATGCTTCCTTTGAAAAACATTAGGAAAATATATGAGTTTAAAATTATTTCCACATTACACACAAACTGAAGTCAATTTCTACTGATTTGTTTCTAAGTGTTTGCTCAATGTGAAGGTGAAAATGTACAAAGAATGAGTACTAAMCTGTATCTGACCACTACTAGGTGATAGGCTACCATGTACCATACCTGGTGAAATTGGAGAGCCTGGACCTCGAGGTTTACCTGGACAACCAGGTAACTGATTTGCAATGATTTATTATTTATTACTATTTATCTAATTATTACTGGGCTTTTAAGACACGTTGGTTTGCCTGGATTAGGGTTCAAGATTAAATCTGGACCCATAGGTAATATTTTAAATGTAAAAGATTTTATCAATTCTCTTTTTGTCACTATTTAGTGCTTTTTATGACAATAGTTGATTTTAACTATGTTTTTTGGATTCTCATCTTATTTTAAAGCCTCTTTCTTTTTTTCTAATTTTCTGGATTGTGATAAAATGTATCTTTAATAAATAATAAATGTATAAATTATCAATAGAGTGTAAGGCAATAAAATTAATGCTAATCRTGTGCGTTTCTAAATTTATATATTTATTCTTTTTATCCATTATCAGTTATTTATGTTTTAAATGCTACATAAAATACCCAAAAAGCAAAGATTTCTGACCAAGTTCTGGCCCACGCAATACAATGAACACTCTGATGCTCAGTCCAGATATTGCGAAGAATGACGGCCCTTTGGTGGCCCAGATGTGGTTTGCCAGAGGTGGTCTATGGATGGAACAGCACCATATAACCCAAATCACAACTGGGACAACTGTAGCATACAATCTTAAAAACAGTGTTATCATTGCCAGAACTGGCCCACATCTGGTTGACAAACCACTTGCCATGTCCAGTCAGCCAGCATTGCCAGCTTGGTACCAGATCTGGCCCATGCATGTCTGCCATGTGGGTATAATTTAGAAAAGATCATTTGTGTTTCTAGAAAAATAACATGTAATTTAATATCTAAAACATTTTTTAATCAATATTTACATATGTTGGCCCTCAGCTTAGACCAAGTTTTGGATTTTGACCCTCTTGTGTAACTAAGTTTGACCTGCTATAAGACATTCCTTCTATAAATATAGACACACAATTTTGTGTTTTGCATTGTTTTTGCAGAGAATGTTTTAATTAGATACATTTTAATGATGTAAATTGTTGTTAGTAAGGACCGAAGAATGCAGGTAAGTACTGTATAATCCCAAATTATTTAATAAAGAGCAAAACAAAATTCAAAAGCACTGGTGATGACAACGGCACAGACTCAACAGGAGACTTATATTTAAAGACYTGACAGAAGCTGAGTGAAGACAAGAAACTGTTTAGTGGTTTGATAACTGAATAAGCACTTCTGAGGAAACAAATGTTCCAAAATAAACACAGAAGACAGGCACTGAACACACTGAGCACAAAACGATAATTTCTAAAGAGGTTAAATAAAACCAAAAATAAAGCCTGAACCAAGACACTAGTAGGGAATTCTCAGATCATATTACCTAAAATAATTATATCCTAATAAATTTTAACTACTGATTTAAAGTGTTAGAAGTGTAATAAATGTAGATTTTTACAAATGAATAATGCTCAAACAAAGTGCTCAACCTTTTTTCTTTCAGGCCCTAAAGGTACTCCAGGTTTCCCAGGAAGTCCTGGACGTCCAGGGTTTGATGGTAGCAAAGGAGAGAAGGGAGAGCCCGGCTTTGGAGGCCAGCCTGGACCACAGGGTAACCTTTGTGCTGTGGGCAGACCAGCATGGTTGAGACAGAATATTTTGCTAACTGTCTGACCTGTCTGCATTGTACAGAAACGTTCTTTCCTTTCATGACAGTTATTACTTTTTTGGCAGTTCACAGGGACATGTAATATTGACTCGTTTTCAAAAAATCACTGTCCATTACTTGGACCATACTTCAGTTTTTATCTCTGATTTTTCCTGCAGGCTTTCCTGGCCCAAGAGGGGACCCTGGGATTCCAGGTGTACCAGGACAGAGTATAGATGGACCCAGGGGGAAGGATGGTTTTCCAGGACTTCCAGGACCCAAGGGCCAGCCTGGAGAGGTTCTTGGAGCCACTGCAGGAATTCCTGGGGTGGATGGCCGACCTGGAATGGAGGGAAACAAGGGTCAGCCAGGGACACCAGGATCACCTGGAGCTCCTGGTGGGTCTAGGACATAGAAACTAGCATGTGGTCTTGATATGGTCTTTATAGTGTTGTAGTTATGGTAGCAATGATACTGGAGACAGTACAACTAAAAGTGCTTTTGTCATTCCAGCAGTAGTAGCAGTAGTATCAACGATGCAATGATTTACAGTGGAACACGTTAAATTAATACACCAACACATTTAAAGTTCTTATAGCACACAGACAAAACACGCTGGGCCTTTATTTTCTTTCTTTGTTTTTTAAAGATTGGTAGATTGGTATCATCTCTGTAATGACCAGTCAGCTTTGCTTCTTCTTTATCTTTCTTAGTGTCATCTGTTTGGCTTGTTGCAGAAGTTTTTTTAATTGTACAAAACAGCGTAGCAAGGGTTGGATTAGCTGGTTTAGCTTCCTTCTCTTTTTCAGGCTCCCACTTGCTTTTGCACTGTCGTAAAAGGTTTTTAGTCATTCTAGGCGTAGCAATGCTAGCATTTTCAAAGAAGTTGCCCTAATGTGAAATATCTTTTGGGACATCCTAGACCAATTGTCATAAAATGCTTTGAGTGGCTGGTCATGACCCACATTAAAAACTAACTAGACATTTGTGCGGACCTACACTAGTACGAGGAACTGCTCTACATTAGACACCAAATGATTAGGAATCTACTTGCTTGTTATCCATCCATCTTCACTCTCCTCTGGCTCTTGGTCAGACTCTGGCTCCAACATGTAAGGATGGATAAACAAACACGTCTTCCATTGTTGACATCTCTGAATAAATTTGTAAAAAAAAAATAATGATTGTGCAGCTAGATAATCACATCTCTGCTACCAAACTACAAAAATAGCCGAATGGGGTAGAGTGGACAATGATCATTGGGAGTGAGACCACATAGTATCACCAAAAAAGGCCCATCAATGCTGAGTCTGTGGCAGACCTCAACACAGCTGGCAGGTTTTTGCAGACATGTGGTGGGGAACACCTTAACCTTTCCAAATGCCACCTGGTATGGAAACTGTTTTACTGCTGGCAGGAAGTCACTGCAGAGGATGGTGAAAACTGTAGTATAATGAACAAAGACAGAAGAATAAATGAATAGTAATAAAATAAAGCCAAACTGTTGCTAATTAGTCAGCTGTAGTAATATTATACTGTGAAAAACAGCAGTTGGAAACTAAATATATATATATATATATATTCCTGTATTAGGTTTTGATGGACTCTCAGGTTCTCCTGGTCTGAAGGGAGAGCGTGGAATTGACGGTTTGCCTGGTATTACTGGTCTTCCTGGATTTCCAGGTGAGCCGATCGGGGCCACCCCCGGTCCGCCTGGACCTCCTGGCAGCAAAGGACAAATTGGATCACCAGGTGAGAGAAAATATTCTGCTACCTACATGATGAATTATGTCTTGTTTTTTCATTTTAGTTCGGGTTTTGGATCGAGACAATATCATTTTGACTTGATTTTGGTTAATATTTTTCACCTCTCGTCCCTCCAGTTTTCCAGTGTTCGTTTGTTCTTCTCGTTCCCTCGTCATTATCCTTTCACACCCTCCATCAAATGGCATGTTATGTTCCTGTGTAATGAAGTTCTTCATCACCCAAAAATGTCTCCTTTTGTTTTGTGTTTTCTCCTTGTCCCACTTTTTGTTTCCTCCTTAAATTCCTCCTTCTATCCTCCATGCATCACCACCATCACCTCCATGCATCCTCTCATCCCTCCATCCTTTTCATTCTTGGTTTATGGTGATTCGATATAGGCTGCCCAGGTGAGACACTTTCTACCTCCATCCATTGTCCGCGTTCTTTTCTGTCCGCTCTAACCTTTGCTTCAATCCCAGCATGCTTCTGCCACTCATGCTTTTAACCTTTAATGGCTATACCACCTTAAAAGTTTCAGAGTATGCTTTATCACTGTACTGCAAACAAAGGTCCATCTATAGAAGTGAAGAGGATTATGACTTTTTAGTTCAATGTTTGCTCATTTGTGTTTCTTTGGGGTTGAGTTTTCAAAATGCTGACATTTAGAGCCAAACTTTTTGATGTAGATGGTGTTTCAACTCTCTTGAATAAACCAGACAGAGAAGGCTAACATGATGGCCCATCGTCAAGGTTTTAGCTACTGAATTAACATTTAAAATAGCAATGCTTAAATAAACAGTTACAAATATAAACAAGGCTAAGATAATACAAAAGTTAAGCATCTAGGCAGAATGGTGGAAAGTAAATGAAATGTGTTGAAAGTCATGTCTGTGCATTGCGATGACTACAACATGAGGTCAAATTGATAACAGAGTTGGAGGTACACTCAGTTGGGTGTGGCATGCCCTCGAGCCAGGACGCAAGCAGTGATTTGATGGAGAGCAAAGTCAGGTCTTCTTTGGCAAGTTGTCCAATAGCTGCAAAGATCGCAATCGAAAGTATTATGTCAACCAATTGCTATAAAATGTCCTTAATATGATGGCAGTTCATAGGCACACGTGTTGTCTGGATGGACATTGATTTGTTCAAAGACTGTACTAGGGTGCTATCTCTGAAGGGGTAAGACGTGTTAACAGACTTTACTTTCAAAGGAGAAATCCCAAGTGCTGTGGTATGATGTCACATGGTAAACTGGGTTTGATTTAATTGAATCAAATTTAATTAAATGATGATTTGGCAGCACGGCGGCTCATTGGTTAGTACCGACGCCCCACAGCAAGAAGGTCCAGGGTTTGATCCCCCGGTTCAGACCTGGGGTCTTTCTGTGTGGAGTTTGCATGTTCTCCTTGTGCTTGTGTGGGTTTTATCCAGGTACTCTGGTTTCCCCCACCCCCAAAAACATGTACAATAGGTTGCCTTCAGGCCCAGGCCTCCCTTGTAAAAGTGATCTGAGATCTCAATGGGACATGCCTGATTAAATAATGGTAAATAACAAATAAATACATTTAAGTTTAGCTTCCCCTAAATGTGTTTTTAGTTATCTTTGTGTTAGCGGAACTAAGGTATTTGTGTAGTGGTTTAGTTGTTAGTGAAGCCAATAATGTGGTTAGCTGTGCCCACCACTGGGAAGCAAACCCAGTTCCATTGAAGTTGGGACGGTGTGTATAACATAGATAAAAACAAAATACATTGATTTGTGAATCCTTTTCAACCTATATTCAATTAGATACACTATAAAGACAGGATATTTAATGTTCAAACAAATAAACTTTATTGGCTTTTTAGTACATCTCACAACTTGGGTAACGCGTGACCATTAATGTGACCACTGGACCTCTCACAACCCCACTTTGGTAAGTGTTAGTAACAACGGTGGAGTCAGATAATTTTTTAGGAGTGGCTAAACTGAGACCACTGTTTAAATTGGGGTGGTCCAGAAAATTATTACTTTTTTCCTACATGGCAATTTGCTGAGGATCTAATCATGTTTCTTGGTCAGTCTGTCATTTACTTACACAGACAGTAACCACCATGTAGAATTACCTATTTGAGTAGTGCAGTTGAAATTAACATTATACGTATGGAAATGGCTTCGCCAAAATATTGCTGGTAAAGCAGGGTGGGGAGGCCACTGCGATGGCTGAAAATTATTTCCATGGTGGCCATGGCCATCTCTGGCCACCCCCTGGCTCCGCCCTGATTAGTAAAGCTGCCTAATTTGTCTTTAAGGCATTTTTTTTTTATGTCCGGTGACTCATTATACTGATAACTACACTCACCGGCCACTTTATTAGGTACACCACGCTAGTAACGGTTTTGTGGTCATAAAGGGATGGACATGGTCAGCAACAATACTCAGGTAGGCTGTGGCGTTGCAACGATGCTCAATTGGTACCAAGGGGCCCAAAGAGTGCCAAGAAAAGATTCCCCACACCATGACACCACCACCACCAGCCTGAACCGTTGATACAAGGCAGGATGGATCCATGCTTTCATGTTGTTGACGCCAAATTCTGACCCTACCATCCGAATGTCGCAGCAGAAATCGAGACTCATCAGAHCAGGCAACGTTTTTCCAATCTTCTCTTGTCCAATTTCGATGAGCTTGTGCAAATTGTAGCCTCAGTTTTCTGTTCTTAGCTGAAAGGAGTGGCACCCGGTGTGGTCTTCTGCTGCTGAAGCCCATCTGCCTCAAAGTTCGACGTACTGTGCGTTCAGAGATGCTCTTCTGCCTACCTTGGTTGTAACGGGTGGTTATTTGAGTCACTGTTGCCTTTCTATCAGCTCGAACCAGTCTGCCCATTCTCCTCTGACCTCTGGCATCAACAAGGCATTTCCGCCCACAGGACTGCCGCTCACTGGATGTTTTTTCTTTTTCGGACCATTCTCTGTAAACCCTAGAGATGGTTGTGCGTGAAAATCCCAGTAGATCAGCAGTTTCTGAAATACTCAGACCAGCCCTTCTGGCACCAACAACCATGCCACGTTCAAAGGCACTCAAATCACCTTTCTTCCCCATACTGATGCCGGTTTGAACTGCAGGAGATTGTCTTGACCATGTCAACATGCCTAAATGCACTGAGTTGCCGCCATGTGATTAGTGATTAGAAATTAAGTGTTAACGAGCAGTTGGACAGGTGTACCTAATAAAGTGGCCGGTGAGTGTATAACTATAGTATGCCACTCAACCATGTGGTGCCTCAGTTCTCTGAAAATCAAATCCTTTATATATCCATCACTGTTCTTAAAGTAAGACCTTTCCACCTGCGTGCTTAACTGTTTTTTGGCCAGTAACATGTGAAACTCTGGTTCCAGAAGAAAATAAGAGCATCATTTGTTGACTTAAGATGGATGTTTCATTCATAAGATCTTCACAAATAAACTCTATGAAACAAACAGCCTGCTTTTTTGTTCTTTTGCAGCAATATCTAACCCTCATGTTTCAATTTTACATCTAATCAATAACAGATTATTGAATTAACAGCATTAGGTTCGTTAACCTAAACAAAATGCTATTTAACTCTGCGACTGCTGCGCTGAGCGCGAAGGCTTTTTCTACACTCTTAAAAGAACTTTTTCATTTCCATCACATTGTTGTGCCGACTTTGGGGGCAGATTCTGTACAGTAAATCTGACTTTCATTAACATCGCAGCACAGATGTGTTTGGAAATGGGTTCTGTTTTTAAGAATGTAATCCGTAGCTGTTAGCGTGCTGTTCTGTAGGACATCCCTCAGGTGGCGGAGCCTCACTAAATCAAACTGGAATTGCACTCAAACTCAGTTCATTTGGACATTTATGGATTGGTTCCAGTAAATGCTTCAACAGCTTAAACCTCTATACTGTTTGTATTTAAATGAAGCACAAGTGGCTTGTGTCTTATCGATAAGTGCAATTGCAGCATAATCGAGACACTAAAACAATGTAAGTGAACATCAGCGATTACATTGTTGGCTTCAGTTTCTCACATTGCATAAGAGTGTGTTTATTAAGGATACACAAGTTAATCTTGTGTCATTTTTGTAAACATACAATAAATATTTTCCTGGAGGTAAGTAGCTTATTTATGTTAAAGGTAAGTTTAAGTAGTTTCCCATCAGTCATTGTTTTAACTATTTGTAGCAAAACTAATTAAATTTATAGGACATTTTATTATTATATCATTATTTTCCTTATATATACACACAGTAACTCTGTCATAATTTTTACTTGAAACATTTTTTTCCTGACTTAATCATTCCTCATTTGAACTCCCATCCCTGACAGGATACCCTGGTGTGAAAGGAGAAAGAGGGGACCCAGGTTTCCCCGGACCCGCTGGAATGAAAGGAACCCCAGGACTTCCTGGCATTAATGGAATACCAGGACCAGTGGGACCCCCTGGACTTCCAGGGCCAGGAACTAGAGAGGGCAACCCAGGATTTCCAGGAGCAAAGGGTAAGATCCTCTTCACTCAGAAATGTGACCTAACCTATGAGAACGTGGCTGGATCACGACAAATTTGGATGTCTTCCTTCTGTGTGAAAACAATCATTCCATCATTCTCGAAATTTTCTCCTACAAGTTCTGTGTGCCTGCCCAGGTACATTTCTCTTGGATTGCATCAGGTTGCAGCTGGACAAATACAATGCATAGTGTTACACTAAGGCATAAGTCCAGCATAYATTCTCAATGACTAAGCCCAGCTGGTGTGTACAGTCTTCATGAAATGGATTCACTGCTTCTAGGTTCCACACAGAACTATGGAGATAAATTAGTCTCAAAAATATTCAAAATGCACATTTGAGCACACATAACAATATTCATAGGCATGCAACCAGATTTGAAGATGTACAACAAGACTTTAGTGCATGCAACACTATTTGAACATGTGTAAAAATATTCAAGCATGCAGAGTGAAGACCATCCACATTCTGGCTATTAATGGGAATACTTATCAAGCATTCACGTTATTGAGATGATCCATTTTTCTTCCATAAGTTTTTACGGCACGTTACTCATTTCACAATTTTTGTGCTTTTTCAACAAGTTATATATCAAAACATTCAGTTCATTCATGACATTCTGGCTATGACTTGTGGTATTTCAGTGATTTATATTTTTTTGATATATTTAGCTTTTTCTGTCAATTCTTTTTCTCATTAAAAATGAATGGAGCTTTCCTCAACATCCTTAAAACTCTAAATCTTAATTGTACTTTTCACCTTTTGTTCTGCTTCTGCTTTTATTTACTTTTTTGTGCTGATTTCAGCTTCCTTTATCTTCTTTTTTTGTTTTGCTAATTTTAGCTTTTTCTGGTTTTCAGCTCCCATTCTGCTCATTTCAGCTCTTCTTCAGCTAAATTTAAATGTTATATGCTTTTTTTTTGCTTCTTTCAGCTAGTTATTCTTTAATTTGCTTCCTTCAGCTGTTTTCTGGTAATTAAAGTTGGCTTTTGCTGTTTTAGCAAAAATTTTAGCTATTTTCAGCTAGTTTTAGCTTTATTTAAGCTAAACTGACCTTTTGGTGATATTTTCAGCGTCTTACTGCCCAATTTAGCAAATATATGCACTTCCTCTGCCTTTTTGTGCTATTTTTTTCTTTTTCAGACACTTTTTAACTTTATTATGTTTATTTCAGCTGTTATAGCAATTTTAAAATAAAGTGCAACTGTTTTGTATTTCTTTTCTTGTTTTAATGCTAATTAATTTTTCTTTATTTTCACTGACTATCTGCTAATTTCAACTTGTTTCTGCTACTTTCAGCCTCTTTTGCTAATTAAAGCTACTTTTACTTGACTTCACCAAATTTCAGCAAAAAGCATTCACACAACGTTTTTGCAGGAAATTCAAATTCTCTCATTAATTATATCAAAGTGGTTTTTCTTCCAGTGTGAAGGGGTTTCTGAGGAAAATAGGATGTTGTGTCATCTCTTTCGGCTGWCTGTTTTGATCTCCACAGGTATACGTGGCTTGCCAGGACTGATGGGGTTCCCTGGTCTACCAGGTCGCCCAGGATTGCCAGGATTTACTGGAGTGAAAGGACAGCCTGGTGTGCCTGGTCGAGATGGATTTCCTGGGACACCTGCACCTTCTGGACAGAAAGGTAAAATTCCGAACGTGATGGAAGTTGTGAGCCTCTCAGTTCAGGATCAGAGCTGCAGAGGGCATGCACTGAAGAAGAGTAACGCAAACATGTCCATGTTTTTACTTTTATAGGGGACAAAGGATTTCCAGGTCCTCCAGGCCGACCTTCTCCACCAGGGATTATGGTGAAAGGTGTCCCAGGAGAACCTGGATCTGTAGGCCTTCAGGGCTTCACTGGACCCAGAGGTAGCAAGAATAAGTCTGTATATTCTAAGGATTTCATATAAGCTGAAATAAAAACTGATCAGTAATCCTGCCACACTTTAACAATGTATAAATGAATATGTTTGGTTTATGCAAACTTTTTTCATCTGGTTCACAGGTGACAAGGGTCTGCCAGGTCGTCCTGGCCGACCTGGTCTGCCTGGATCTTCTGGTTTCCCTGATCAAAGTAAAGGGCAACCTGGACAGCCAGGGTTCCCTGGGCAGCCTGGACTCCCAGGCTTCCCTGGACCGAAGGGGGACTTTGGAATCATGGGATTTCCTGGCATGCCAGGACGAACTGTGAGAAAAAAAACACACAATATACACACAAACAGGCAACACGTTAAAATGGTGGGATTGAAGTTCTGATGGGTTTTTCAGGGTGATGGAGGTGCACCTGGGTTCCCCGGCAACCCTGGAGAACCGGGGCGACCTGGTCCCAAAGGTGAGCAAGAAAGACAGAATCTGTGCATGTGTTCTCCATCAGTTCTACAGATTTAACTAAGGACTTAGGTTTTGTTGCTTAGGTCTACCTGGAGAAGCTTTTGGTTTTCCTGGACCACAAGGACCTAAAGGCCAGCCTGGAGATTCAGGTTTTCCAGGTAGGCCTTCACAAGTTTTGTTTAAAACCATTGATGAAGCTGCCTTTCTTTCAGAATATAAAACATTTGCTCTTATTAAAAACTTTTGAATTAAAACAAGCCTGACCAAAAGAATAATGGAACTATTTCTTGAACAGAGTAAATATCACTTACTGCCTTTCAGGGCAAAATTTTAAACATAGCTGTTTTAGTGATTGGATACGTACGTATGTGAGACAAATGTCAGCTCAATATATGAAAATTGACTAAGTTTTGCTGTATTTATGCATTAGACATGGGACAAATGGCTCTTTGAAAGGATTTGGACATGTGCCTGGAAAATACATAATTACCCTTCCTACAACCC
>NW_013952590.1:958943-965516 GCF_001266775.1 Austrofundulus limnaeus
TATTTTTTTATTTTTTTATTTTTTTTGTTCTGAAGCACAATCACATATGGGACCTTGTTTTCTGTAGGCTCCCCTGGATTCCCTGGCCCAAGTGGTCAGCCTGGATTCCCAGGGAGAAAAGGAACAGATGGGTTTCCTGGTCTGATTGGGCTTCCCGGGGGTCCAGGAGTAAAAGGTCAGATTAATCATCTTTTTTGAGTCCCCATAAAGTGTTAAAACGAGGATACTTATGTAGTAGGTCCATGTTTGTTTGTCCAGGTCTGCCTGGAGCTTCGGGTTTGGATGGACTTAATGGCCTCGCTGGTCCTAAAGGTCTTCCAGGAAATAAAGGCAAGTGTCATATTGGACAAGCTTCTCTAGTAGCCACTCTTGGTGGACTTTTATATCTGTCTAACCACGAGACACCTTAGGGATTATTGAAGCTATGAGCCGGAACATGAAGTTAAAATGTCTGCCATGTTTTAATTCAGGTGCGGTTATAGGGGGTCGTCCTGGTGCACCTGGTAGTCCAGGGTTGAAGGGAGAAAGAGGTGTGTCCTACCCTGGATTGCCAGGGTTCCCTGGACCAAAGGGACAACCAGGAGAACCAGGTGAGGTGGATTTCAGAAAAGAAAGGGTTATTAAAAGAAATTTATGATTAAAGAATATTTTTTGTGTGTGTGTCAGGCGCTCCTGGTTTCTCTGGGTTCCCTGGACGGCCTGGACCTCCTGGTAAACAGTCAGAAATATTCATCCCTGGGCCTGTGGGGGACCCCGGCCTTCCTGGATTGGATGGAAATTATGGTAAAAATGTTTCTATGATTAAGCTCTTCATGTTCAGTCCTCCATTTTCACTTTGTAAAACACTCTCATCTCTGCTGCAGGTTTTCAGGGTCCTCCAGGTCCCCCTGGACCACCTGGTCCGGGCACAACACAGGGTGACACAGGTGACCCAGGACTCCCAGGCTTCCCAGGAACCCCTGGCATTAAAGGAGAGGCAGGATTCCGTGGAAATCCTGGAAACCCTGGCAATTTTGGTTTCAAAGGTAAAGTGAGTTTAAAAAGTCTTCATTAAAAACAACAACAACAACAACAACAACAACAACAAAACAACTAAAGATTTTGCATTTCATGTGAAAAGGCAGTGTGAATGTTTAAAGCTGAAAGATGTTTGCTGAAAGTTGCTGAAATCAAGCTGAAAAGATTTAACAGCAAAACTGTTAATGTGGGTTAAATTTGAACAGCTGACTTTTGCTAAAGGTAGGAAAACAAAAATGAAATAGTAGAAAAATAGCAAACATGTCAAAAAAGCTGTAGAGATGCGATATGTAGCAAAAATTAGCAGAAAATGGTAATTTTTTGCTTAAAGAGCAGTAAAATGTTGAAACTACCAGAAAGAAGTTGCAAGAAGCAAAAACAGGAAATTTACAAACAAAATATGAAAAAAGATGAAATTTAGACAAAAGAAGTTAATACAAGCAGAAAAAACTAACCTGTAACCTTCACCTTTATTTTGTGAGCTTGTTGTCATTATTGAAAAAGCATGTTTAAACAGACACGTTTAGGCCGCTTAAATGGGCTGAGATGACCGCTTAAATGTGAATTTAGCTGAATAAAGCACAATTTAGCAAAAAAAATTAAAGAGAGCAGTGAGAAGTTGAAAACAGCTGTAAAATGCTGAAAACAGCTAAAATGGGTAAAAAAAAGAAGCTGAAAGAAGCACAAATAAGTTAAAAAAGCTGAACCAGAACAAAAGGTAAAAAGTGCGATAAACATTAATGAATATTTTGAAAGGTTTTAAGGGTGTTGAAACCAGCTCCATTCATTTTCAATGACAAAAGAACATGAAAGAAAAAGCTAAATACCATAAAAWTTATAAATTGCTGAAATGTCAAAAGTCATAGAAAGTCCTTGGATCTGAAAGTTTTATAAATTGTTGAAATAGGACAAAAATTGTGGAACAAGTCACGTGCCAAAAAACGTAAGAATGAAAAAGGGACAGTTGATGAGCATTCACACAATAAAGATTATTATTTTACTTTTTTTTAGGAATTGCTGGTGAGAAGGGATATTCTGGACTTCCTGGCATCAAGGGTTCACCTGGAGAACCTGGTTTCCCTGGATTTAATGGACGCCCTGGACAGCCAGGTAGGAAGATAAGTCTGTTAATGAAATAAATACAAATATTCACTTCCCTCCATCAAACATCAAGTTTTTCACTTTGCTCTGTTCCACACCAATGTTCTCCCCAACCAACTTCATCTTTTTTCTTTCTTTCCTCATCTTTAGGGAGTCGTGGACAGAAGGGTCTCCCTGGAATTGTGATAGGACAAAAACCTGAGGACCTTGACCAAATTTTCGGAGACCTGGGTCTTCCTGGTGAAATTGGTGCACAAGGAAGACCTGGAAAGCCCGGTCTGCCTGGCTTTTCTGGACGTCCAGGTCTGTAGTTACAGCTATCATGAGTCTTTTTTTTCCACTTCATTGTTTAAACCTGTTTTGTTTTTATTTTTTTCATAACCAAACAGAACGGTCCATCTGTCCGTTTTCTTCCGCTTATCCGGGGTCAGGTTGTGGGGGCAACAGCCTAAGCAGAGAGACCCAGACTTCCCTCTCCCCAGCCACTTGGGCCAGCTTGTCTGGGGCAATTCCAAGGCGTTCCCAGGCCAGCTGAGAAACAGTCCCTACAGCGTGTGTGTGCTATCTCGTTCTTTCGGTCACTACCCAAAGCTCGTGACCATAGATGAGGGTTGGAACATAGACCGACCGGTAAATCGAGAGCTGAATCAGAAGGCGAAGCTCTCTATTTACCACGCTTTACCACGACAGATCGGTACAGCGCCCGCATCACTGCAGACACAGCACCAATCSGCCTGTCAATCTCCCACTCCATCCTTCCCTCATTTGTGAACAAGACCCAGAGACACTTAAACTCCTCCACTTAGGGCAGGACCTCCTCCCCAACCCAGAGAAGACCCCGTACCATTTTCCAGCTCAAGACCATGGTCTTGGATTTGGAGGCACATCCAAATCATTCCTCATCCTAGCAACTTCACACTCAGCTGCGTACTTCTGCAGTGAGAGCTGGAAATCACGATCTGATGAAGCCAATAGGACCATATCATCCACAAAAAGCAGAGATGCAATCCTAAAATCACCAAAATGAATCTCCTCAACACTTTGGCTGCGCCTAGAAATTCTGTCCATAAAAGTTATGAACAGAATCTGTGACAAAGGGCTACCTTGGTGGAGTCCATCTCTCACTGGAAAAGAGTCCGACTTACATTGTGGACCAAACTCTGACACTGGTCGTACAGGGACCTAACAGCCCGTATCAACGGGCCTGGTACCCCATACTTCTGGAGTACCCTCCACAGGAGTCCCTGAGGGACACGGTTGAACGCCTTCTCCAAGTCCACAAAACACAAGTAGACTGGTTGGGCGAACTCCCATGCACCTTCCAGGACCCTRCTGAGGGTGTAGAGCTGGTCCATTGTTCCACAACCAGGAYGAGAACCACACATTGCTCTTCCTGAATCCAAGATTTGACTATCTGATGGACCCTACTCTCCAGGACCCCTGAATAGACCTCATCAGGGAGGCTTAGAAGTATGATCCCCATGTAGTTGGAACACACTCTGCGGTCYMYTTTTTTACCAAATTCCCCTCTGGGATCAATAAAGTATTTTTGAATTTGAATTTGAATTTGAATTAAATAAGGGGACCACCACCCCGGTCTGCCAATCCAGGGGAATTGCCCCCGATTTCCACGCGATGTTGTAAAGTTGCATCAACCAATGCAACCCCACAACATCCAGAGCCTTAAGGAACTCAGAGCGAATCTCATCCACCCCCGGCGCCTTGCCACCAAGGAGCTTTTTAACCACCTCGGTGACCTCGGCACCAGAGATTGGAGAGTCCGACCCAGGGTCCTCAGGCTCTGCTTCCTCATGGGAAGACGTGTCGGTAGGATTGAGGAGGTCTTCAAAATATTCTGCCCACCGACCCACAGCGTCCCGAGTTGAGGTCAGCAGTGCACCATCCCCACCATAAATAGTGTTGGTGGTGAACCACTTTCCCCCCAGAGACGCCGGATGGTGGACCAGAATCGCCTCAAAGCCGTACAGAAGTCTTTTTCCATGGCCTCTCCGAACCCCTACCATGCTCAAATTTTTACTTCGGTGACCACATGAACTGTAATCCACTTGGACTGCTGATACTTACTGTATCARCTGCTTCCACAGTCCCACAGGCCAAAAAGACCTGATAGAACTCCTTYTTCAGCCTGACAGCATCCCTCACCGCTGGTGTCCACCTACGGGTTTGAGGGATGCCGCCACGACAGGCACCGACAACCTTGCTGCCACAGCTCAGGTAAGCTGCCTCAATAATGGGGGCACGAAACATGGCCCACTCAGACTCAATGTCCCCCACCTCCCCCGGAACATGTTCAAAGTTCTCCCGAAGGTGTGAGTTGAAGCTCAGTCTGATGGGAGACTTTGACAGGCGTTCCCAGCAGACCCTCACTATACGTTTGGGTCTGCCAGGTCAGACCGGCATCCTCCCCCACCATTGGAGCCAACTCACCAGTGCTCAGTTGACAGCKCCGCCCCTCTCTTCACCCAAGTGTCCAAAACATGTGGCAGCAGATCAGATGAGATGACAGCAAAGTTGATCATCGAACTGTGGTCTAGGGTGTCCTGGTGCCAAGAGCACATATGGACACCCTTAAGCTTGAACATGGTGTTCGTTATGGACAATCCATGATGACCACAGAAGTCTGCCCTCTCATTCACTGGGGTGAACCCCAATGTACAGGCACCAAGGTAACGGGCAATAAGTATGCCCACTCCAGCTCGGTGCCTCCCAGCGTGGGCAACTCCAGAGTGACAGAGTGGTTGGACACCAAACAGAACTGGTGTTGCTTTAAAAAAAACATTCTCTCAAAAATGTTGTTTATATGCACAATATTTTAGAAACATTTACACTGCAGTTTATTTTATGGGAAGTGTATCAGGCTGTTCTGGAAGTGATTACAGCTAGCTGCCGCCACTATTTGCTCCTGCAAATATCCACAGAATCTTGTATAAATAACCATATTCTGTAAAAATGACAGAGATGTAAAGATTTAGCTGGTGTTTACATGAACTGCCATGGCATTTTTGAGGTTGGAGTTGTTTTAGGAAGGCAGCAACCCACTGTTGTCTTAACCTCACCTAAATAAGCTAATATATTTTCAATTTAAATCTATATTTCTTTAAACTGAAGTTTTCAAACTGTTTTAAACAACAAGTAAGATATCAGTCATTCAAAGGGAAAACACAATATATTTATGTCCCTACAGTCTTACCTGAGTTAATTAATCTCCTGATACAGGGCCAAAGGGTCTTCCAGGTTCTCCAGGTAATCTTGGCAGAACTGGATCTGCTGGACCTCCGGGACAACTTGGTGATCTTGGACCTCCTGGTTTCCCTGGACTGACTGGAGCACAAGGTCTCTTTTTGCTCCCAGCGTTTTTATCAATTTTTGTCATAAATTTTGACACCTGTTTTTTTTATGTCTGAATCATTGAATTTGTGAATATTTATCAATTGATACTGTTGTGGTTGCAGTAGGGAAGAGATAAATACATTTATTACTCCACATGAATGCTATAGTAATACTTTTTCTTATAGTATAGAAGTATATTTTAAGTTGAATAACTTCTATACCCTTAATTAATGTTGCCTAATTTTAACATGTTTTAATAATCCATTACCTTTCACAGATAGTATGAACCCAAAACTACTTTTTCTTTTAAGAACTGTGATAGATCTTACAAAAATTCTAGCATAGTTTAGGTTATGCATAATTTAGTACAGAGACACATTTTTAAAAGATTGATGAGAAAAATTCACTTAGACCTTAGAGCTACAAAACCACATCCTTCCCTGTGATAGGCCCATGTGTGCGTTTTTCCAACTCACGCTAAAATGATACCAGCATCATCTGGTGCATTTAAAGCAAAAACATCACTTGATTTGTTAATGCTTAAAATATGTGTTGGGGAAGACGCTTGGCTACTAGCACACCAAATGTTAGTTTCATATCTGTAAAATTCCCTGTGCTATAGCTATTGTTGATCAGTTAACTGTGGCAGCCTTGTCAAATTGGAAGGACTCCAAACGTTAATCAGTTTCAGATGTACAACCAGTGGTCACTTTCTGAGAGTTTTAGTATTATCGCTCAAGGGGTTCATGAGATATTTTACTAACAGACAAACAGTGTTGACTGTGACAGTTAATGCCAAGGTTTCAATGTTTTCTTAAAGAATATATATTATCATTCCAAATCTCAGCTCAGTATCTGCAAAATTGGATGAGCTAGATCAATTTTTGTGTTTCCTAGGATCCATTAGCTGCGATGGCCATTTTGAAGGGGTATGAATTTTAAACATTAATCAGTTGTAGATGTCAACTTAATGATTGCTTTCGGAAAGTTTCATTAAAATGAGTTCAGTGGTTCATGAGATATTTTGCTAACAGACAAAACAACACAAACAATCAAACGCACACACAGGCAAAAACATTATCACTCTTCCAGTATATATATATA
>NW_013952590.1:966468-975333 GCF_001266775.1 Austrofundulus limnaeus
GTATATATGTGTGTATATATTTACAGTATATATATGTATGTATTTTAAAATTCAAATTCTCATTGCCTGTAATGAAATTGCATATTAGCACAAAACAATTGGCTGAAAGTGATTTTCCGCCTCCCCTCAATCAGGACCCCCTGGTGCAGTGGGTCGACCCGGCCTGCCCGGCGGCGTTGGCCGCAGCTTCAGCATCGGCTACACTCTGGTGAAGCACAGCCAGAACTCCCAGGTGCCCATGTGTCCACAGGGCATGGCCAAATTGTGGGACGGGTACAGTCTGCTGTATGTGGAGGGACAGGAGAAGGCACACAACCAAGACCTCGGTGGGGAAAATTTGCTTTAAAATGTGAAACTTCAACCACTTTCTTTGAGTTTTTAATTCCAGACGTTCTATTAATTTAGCTGGACACCAGTATCTYATTTAGATATCAAGGTTTTGGTGGTTTCTCTGGTTTGAATATTTTTTTCTTCTCATGTCTGTCCAGGTCAGCCAGGTTCCTGCCTCAGAAGGTTCAGCACCATCCCCTTCCTCTACTGCAACCCGTCAGAGACGTGTTACTACGCCAGCCGCAACGACAAATCCTACTGGCTCTCCACGACTGAATCCATACCCATGATGCCTGTGGCCGAGGAGAGTATACAACCGTACATCAGCAGGTACCGGACAGAAAGTTCACTTGTTCCTACAGAATGCAGCGTCCGTCATAACGCGCTATTTCTCAGGTAATCGTTTTAATTTTGATTCACAACCCAGGTGCTCTGTGTGCGAGGCTCCCTCTCAGGCGGTGGCGATCCACAGTCAGGACCTGTCCATCCCCATGTGTCCCCGCGGCTGGAGGAGTCTCTGGATAGGATACTCCTTCCTCATGGTGGGTCAATAACAGAAAAACTCGCAAACTACTGAAAAACCGAAGGATAAAACAATATGAGAGGCCAACAAAATGCATTGTGAAATATTTGACATGTCTAGTTTTCCTCATTGCTATTTGTGCAGAATAATACTGAGCTAAATAAATAAAAAGATTCAAGAATAAAGACACAAACTTTACATAAAAAAGAGAACGACAAAGGTCACCTGTGTATGACAACACGATTGTAGATAAACTGTAAACCAGTGTCAAACTCATTTTTACTGAGGGCCACATGAGCAGCATGACGGCACTCAAAAAGCCGGTTATAACATTTTGTGTTTAACGTCGACTAAGCACGAAACGTCACGTTCTTCGTCTCATAGCTACAGCTGAGCACAGCTAAAARTAACTGAGCTCTACATGGTATTTCCTGCACAGAAACAGTGTTTTAAYACGTCCTCTTATAAACACTGAAAAGTACTACGTGTACGACTGACTAAATGTCAAATACATATGGAAATTAGATCATATTTAGGTGTCCTATTAAGCAAATGCTGCCTTTTTGAAATTTGGTATCTTGTTGGTTTTTGAGCTTATATTGTATAATAATGTGTTGTGATGTTGGATTTCTGAGTGTTTMATGTTCTGCAGAACAGGAACCTGCTGTAAGACAGCAATTATGCTGAGTCAGGCWTGATTTATATTAATCTTTTCCTGTTTAAATCAGTCAATCAATCAATCAAATATTAAAAGTGAAGTAAGAGAGTTTTACTCACTGTTGAGTTGTGGTGAGTAGCTGCCATCTTGAATTGTGAACTATCCCACTTTCCCACAGGGAATTCCTACTGATAGGGCATTCCAGTTTAAATTTACGGCTTGTAAGTGGGAAAATCCCACTTCCTAGTACAACTGGGCCAAAGCAAAATTAGCTGTTGAAAATGCATCGACACTGAGATTTTACGCAGAGAATTTTGTGGAAGGCCGTCATTTCGCTGGTAAAATAATCAACATGCATTATGGGAGATGTAGTTTATGGTCAAAGCTGTCTTTAAATCAGCTTATTTAAAAACAGTTTCATTTTTGAAGCTCTCCCCGGCCACATAAAATGCTTGGGTGGACCACATTTGGCCCTCAGGCTTTGAGTTTGACACATTTGATGTACATAAATAAAACAGCGAGGATTTATATGTTTAAGAAATGTAGCTTCTAATAGTCTAACAGTCTCCTGTTCAAGGTCCCATTATTATTTTTATGTATGTACTTATAAAATAAAAGTGTTGAGAATAGACAGGCAGGACAGAAACATGTTCTGTTGCTAAGAAGCGTCCTTCTGTTTGCACCGCAGCACACAGCAGCCGGCTCCGAGGGCGGCGGTCAGTCTCTGGTGTCCCCCGGCTCCTGCCTGGAAGACTTCCGCACCACGCCGTTCATCGAGTGCAACGGGGCCAGGGGCACCTGCCACTTCTTCGCCAACAAGTACAGCTTCTGGCTGACCACCGTAGACCCCAGGCAGCAGTTTGGCTCGCCGCCACAGCAGGACACCTTGAAAGAGGGCCTGGGGCGTTCCAAAGTGAGCCGCTGCCAGGTCTGCAGCAAGCTCTTGTAGTCGACGGCAGTGTGGGCGGGGCGACGTCAGGAAGAGAGAACTCTTTGAAAAATAACAAGGAGCGAGGAAATGTGACAACAACAACAACAAAAAAGCCTCCTGCCTGTTTTAACAGATGGTTTCAGAAAGAAGACGTTACCAAACACATTTCTCCCTTTTCTTAATTCCCTTTAGGAGGAGTTGATTCAGTAAAGAAGCTGGAATGAGGACTTGAAAGGAGAYGAGCCACAGTGTTGGCTCCTCTCTAGATTATAACTGAGAATGGTGCTATTGTTAATGTTTGTTGTTTTCTGTCTGGTTTTTACGTTACGGTATTTTACCTCGGGGAGAGCTGCTCCGTTCGCAAAGCACTGCACCGATTCCACAAACACGCAGAGAGGGACCCCTGCTTCAGATGAGTCTGTTTACCAAGGTTTTAATGTTAGTTTACATCACCTGCTGAGGTTAATGTCAGCCTTACAGATCTTGGTTTAAGCTCTTTTTTATTGTGAATTGGCCACGTTTTATATTAAAAATTGTTCTGATGAACAAACATCAAATTGAACCCACTCTTGGAAACCGACTGAAGAGTTTGGGGATTGTCTGCTTTGCTAAATCTTACTAAAAATCAGTAATAATAATTAACAAGTGCAACATATGAACCGATACAAGCATTTTCACGTGTAATCAGAGGAATAGTTGATATTTGTGCTTCTCTAATCTGTATCATTTTATTCAAATTGGGACAAATTTTAAAATTCAGGATTCAGACACTATTTCATTTATTTATTTAAAAATACAAGGCTTGTTTGTCAAAATTTGAGCAATGTAAAAGTGCCATAATAACTAGGAAACACTTTAATGGAAAGCTTTTCTCTCACTTAGATTAGGATGTTCCTTAAAAGCAAATGTTGAATTTATCAGGACTAGAGTTTGTGTTGACAAAGTCTGTTGTAGAAAATGTTGTATTTTTTTCTGGGCGAGACATCTTACCCTTCATTGTTGATTTCTAATAAATGGACAGAATCAACTTTCATATATTTATTGGATGACAAGCAAATTGAGAATAATTAGTTTTAAAATAATGATAAAAAGCAGCAGCTCTTGTTAGCATGCAGGCTCTATCATAGGACAAAACCCCTCAGAGGATTAAATTCACTCTTACTCTGTTTTATAATAAACTGTTGGTTCATAAAGTTGGGGATGGGAGCCCACTAGGGTCACAAAAGTGATGGTTTTTAAATGATCTTCCATAATCAAAACAAATTTTAAAGTGACTGAGAATAACATATAATGTTTGACCGATAAAAAAGTAATCATAGCTGAGTAAAAACCTTCAAGTGGTTTTGTCATTATCAGGGGCGGAGCTAGACTTTTTGCAAAGGGGGGCACAGATGTGGCCAAGGTGTTATCTAGCAGGGGGCACATGGAAATAAAAATWAGTACCCTGGATTTAAAATATTAAGATGGCCACCACAGCTCAGTTTAAGTGACTTTAATTCAGCCATTTAAGCCTAAATGAGGTGAAATTTGTTGTGGTGTAGCTGAGAATGATTGCTAGTCCCAATTTAAGYTAACCTCTAGGATATATATAAATATATATGTGTGTATATTTATTTTTTACAGATTTATTTTACAACGGACTATAATTCAGCCATTAAATACRCAGCTGAAAATGTAGAATAATCTTTCACAAAATCTGAATGCAAATACAAAATCCAAGATGACCACCAAAGCTTATTTCAAATACTTATACCTCTGCCATTTTTTTTAGAAATACTGAGCTGAAATCGGTAAGGTGGTAGCCAAGAGCAATCCTCCTGTCATTTTGAAATCTCAATTTTAATCTTTTAGACATAGAGTGATGCCCAAAAAAACTCTAAATTCAAATGAAAGAATCTAAAATGGCTACAATTCWGCAAWYWTTTTTCATATATTGAGCTGAAATTTAGTGCGGTGGAATTGTTTCATATTAATTTGGTGGTTTAGAAAAGATTATTTTCTTCTCATATTGATAGGTTCCATCTACACTAGATAATACAGCTGCATAACAGATATTAACTTTGTTTTATCTCTAACAGACCATATTTATTGTTCCATGTGATCCCCACCCCTTGTTATCAATCATTTGGGGGGTGGCACTTGGGGTGGCTAATCAGATGAAAGTAGTAGCACTTGCCACCCCAGCCACTCCTCTAGCTCCACCTCTGGTCATTATGCTCTTGATTAAATGGTTTACAGATGCCAATCTGCTTCAGCCGGCTACAGTATAGTTAGGAATCACAAGTCTGCCACACCTATTGATTTTTTTTCATGAGTTAATTGCTAAAAAGCTCGGGAACGATTGTTCTAACGCTGGCTGGGTCTGTTGTTTTTTAATTTTTAATTTTTTTTTCACATTAACTCGTACTGGAACACATTTATAATGTATAATAATGGTTAACAAATTCAAGGAATAAGGTTTGGAGATTTTTTTTCAAAGGTTGGAGCCCAATGGCATCCCCATCCCTAATCTGACTATGCCCTGAGGAA
The DNA here is from genome assembly GCF_001266775.1 of Austrofundulus limnaeus. Taxonomy (NCBI): domain Eukaryota; kingdom Metazoa; phylum Chordata; class Actinopteri; order Cyprinodontiformes; family Rivulidae; genus Austrofundulus; species Austrofundulus limnaeus. The sequence continues at coordinate 971,440 of NW_013952590.1, forward strand.
CAAGGGGATCAACAAGTGGGGGGGCAATGGGGGACGCTGCCCCACCACCCCAACCCCCTTTGGCACAACAACCTTTACCTGTTAAATCTTGAGCTTTAGTTTGGTGGACATGTTTAATATCCTCTCACTATTTTAGATCAGCAGTACCTCTTAAAATAAAAAAAAAAACAGTGTTTCTGAACGTTGATTTCAACAATATGGATTTTAATAAAATAGTATTAATTAAAAAATACTCTAAATCTAGTWTCCCTGAATATGAACAACTAAACAGACTAAACTATTTTGATGCAGAAAGTCAATATTTTCACTTCCTGCATGTTGCATAATACAACYCCTTGGTGTTTCATTTCTTTGACAGGCAACTTGAAACATCCCTCTTTACTTATTTGTAACTATAAAAATGTAAAGAGCACATTTCCCTACAATGACTCCAGCTGAATCTGTTCCAACAGCAGGAGACAAGAACAAATGACTGAGAACCACACTGGTGTTGATCTAGATCTGAACACACAACCCAAAATGGGCTTTTACATCCCTRTTCTCTTATTTATTTGTTTATTGTTATGACCAAACATATTTTCTTAGTTAATCTTTTTAAAACCAGTTTATCATGGATAATCCCACAGCATAAACTCTATTATTATAAATTATAATTACAATCTTTCCCAGCAATGTCTTGATGGCTTAATGATATTAGCTTGTGTAAGTTTTTTTCCTCTTGTATGCTTACGTTTAAAGAATTAATGAATATATATTAGCAAGTTTTTCTGCAGATAATAAAATGATTTGTAATGTTTACATTTGGTTTTGCTCAAAACGGGCTCTAAATAAACAGCACTGACTTGTAACACCTACATTCACTACGTCTAACACTTCTGACTGATAGCTTTTACACTTCTTACTGTTTCTTCATGCCTGTTTGTGTTTTGTATTCTAGATTGTAATTATTTTTACTCATGTCAGTATATTATTCCCTGGTTTTATTTTACAGAGAAGAATGAGAAGATAATGATTTGTACATTAAATGTTATAAAAATATTGAATTCTTAAGAATGTCTTTTGTGGAAAAAACATTTATCACTGATGATTTAACAGATGTAACACATTTTACTGTCTTACTGGACTGAAATGGTGAGCCAAATGTTCCAATCAGCAGGATCCWGGAWGCAGGGGCGGAGCTAGACTTTTATRTGAGGGCAGGACCTGGGGTGGCCAAGGATCCTTCAGGGAGGGCACATACAAAAAAGGAAACTCTTCTGTTTGTCAATCCTGGTACCTAAGGAATATACCTTTTTGACATGTTTTTATCATTCGTGTAGTGACTTGTCCATCAACTGGGCTAGCCAATCAGGTTCCAGGGGTTCCACCCACATGGCTCCGCCTCTGCCTGGAAGAGACAGAAATGAACATTAACAAAAAAGGCTTTCCTCCAAGAGGATCACCCCCAAAACAATAAGTCAATTAGTGGTCTGTTAATTTGAAATGTATTTTTGTTCTTACACATTTTGGAATAAAGTTTTAAAATTGACCAAGAAATGCTACATTTTTATTTTTTGCACAGTAAATATTAGGTTGAAGACATGAAATAGTTATAAAAAGTTCAAATTAGAAATGTCTAAAATATGGCAGTTTGTGGCTTTACTTGTTTCAAAATAAATAACAAAATATTAAAGTCTGACACAAACATTGATAAAGGCTAATGCTTGTTTTTCTTGTTTGATCAATTTAACTGACAGCAAAACTGAACTTTGTGGGTTATTTTGACCCATGGGGTGGAGGGGGGGGGGTGTTTAAAGAGTTTAAACTAAAGTTTTATGATGAGAAGGSATGAAGTTAGGACACTATGGTCAAACCTTATAAATGTTGTTAAGCATGATGCAATATTGCAACAGTGATAATTAGTGGTAATTAGTGGTAATTACCACAGCAAATATTAGTATTTGTAAAATTAAATGAGTTATAATCATTTTTGTGTCGTCAAAGGTTAGCTGGCACATCTTGATCCATCAAAAATATATTCTCACAGCTTCATTAAAATCCATCCAGGGAYTCATTACATGAGATAATTCATCAGCAGAAAGAGCAGACTCTGTTTAATGTAAAATTAAATGTACTTTTTATTATTCTAATTGAAGCTGAGAAGAAAGAGAAAAATTGTTCTTTTATTATGTTTTTTTTTTCAGAGGAAATTCCCCCTATATAAACATTTGCATATTTCACTTTAAAACTTAAAACATTATACATAAAATACTTATGGCACAAAACAAGAGTCCTTTCATCTTTGGCAGTGGTGTTTAGAAAAATAACAATGAGAACTGCATCTTTTTCTTAGTTTTTGTCTAAGCAAATCGTCATTTGACTCAAACAGTTTGATTGTAGGATATGACATGTTATTTTTATGTGATGTCTTCTTGCTGGTTTTGTTACTCAGGTTTAATGTTTTTAACACCATTCTTACAGGTGGTGTAATGACGCTCCAGAACACTAGGTGGTGTAATGACGCTCCAGAACACTAGGTGGTGATACAGCTCCAAATCCCTAGTGAAAGAGTTGCACTCTAAACAACATTAGCCTGCAGGAAAGCGAGGCGTATTATTTTCTGCTAATTTGGAWACTTACTAACAGGTCAGTAGCACAACTTTCACCCTAAACAAAGTCAGAATGTGCGATGTTTATAAAGAGATGGGACGGTGCATTATTTTTACAAGGTGTGCTAAACGTTAGCTCGTTGGCTAACATTAGCTTCGTTAGCTTCTTTAATTATCTCTGTGTTGTTTGCTGGCTACAGTTTTCATCTTCTTGTTTTACTGCGTGAAAAAAGTGTGAAATAAAAGAAAGATGCGCGTCTTGGTATTTACAGGATGATGGCATTGCAAGTTMGGCTGCTGGATTTGTTAGCTTGAAGTATCTACTTTGGCTTTAGCCTGTGTGACTCGAACCGAAAGTAAAACGACGTAGTTGCAACAACAGTGTTTGTGTTGATTTGTGAGTTACCTTTCATGAAGTRAAGCACACTTTAAGGTCATGTGTTRCATTTACATWAATACAGTCATGTCTACTGCCTCTTGAGATGTGATGTGAGCTAATTTGTTTACGATTGTAGTTGATTAGTTTACATTAGAAAACACAGCCAACTTTACTGAAACTACACAAATAAATTCTTGAAAACTACCAGATCAGCCGTAGAAAAACTACTGGTGAATGCTGAATAGAAGTAACTTTTTGTCATACAGGACAAAACACTGTCAAATTAGTGATGTTTATTTTGTTACTATCATTAGTTGAAGTGTATTTTTAATTAAAGATAGGTAAATGTGTTCTTGTGGCATATTATTTTATATTAAGGACTTTGTAACATCTAAATTCTACGGAGCCCATAAGGGAACATGGGGTTAAAATAAATGAAATGATCCTGACTTACTTTTGCCTGATCCTTCAAATGTTTCTCAGGATCCTGAGAAACTTTTGTAGGATCTTGCAGAAGTAAGTCAGGGTACGTTTGTGTTTACTTGTTCTTCCCTCTATGTCCCCTTACAGGCTCCGTAAAGTTCATCGTTCAAAAACAATTCTGCGGTTCTGTTATTTATTTATGGATGTCTTAATCCGTTTAACTACTTCTTATCATGTTGCCTTTAGGGCAAATCATAGTGAAGTGAGACAATTTCTTTGCTGAACACAGCTTTCTGCCATCCTACAGCCAGGAAATGGTTTCAGAACACGTGACTACAATAAACATTAGAACGTTTCAAGTTTGCAAAGTGTGTGTTATCAAGCTTCAGGCATTTTTGGAGTGTGTTACGAACAACAACACCATCACGCCGTACAATGGGCCTCATGCAAGAACATGTTCGTATTCTTATCCTAAATTTCTCTTACTTTTGTTCGTACAAAGGG
>NW_013952590.1:975750-977028 GCF_001266775.1 Austrofundulus limnaeus
GTACCATACCATGCCACTTTATTTCTAAAACACTTAACATACAGCATAGCAGCTGACTGAAGTGCTGTACAAAAATATAAAAATAAAACAACAAGACAATTATAAGAAAATAGAACCCAAAATATTACAGATATAAGGAAAGAGTACAACTTTAGGACACAGAGGCTAGCTCACTCTGGGTTAAAAGCCAAAGAGAAAAATGTGTTTGTAAACTAGTTTTAAAAACAGAAAGAGATAAGTAATAAAGTCTTTCACTATAAAGTTATAATCAGTTTAGTAAACAATAATTTATGCACACTCAGAATATGACTGAGAAAATACTTTTCAAATTTTGTTGTATAAACCTGAGTCGTGATTTATAAAAGATCACTTTGCCTTTTTAGACTGAATTCCAGTGTTGAGAGGGGAAGTGTTTATGGTTGGTAGAGTTGTTGCTGTTTCTTTGTAGCGRCTCTCTGGCCCTCTGGTGTTATATCTGTGTGCTCCACTACAAGACGAGACACTCACGGTAGTACAGCTTCAATCGGTCTTGTACTGAACTACTTCTGTACCAAACTGTGATGAAGTGGGTCAGGATACTCTCAGTTGTGCATCTGTAGAAGTTCTTATAGATAAGGCATCTCAAATCTACTGTATCTTTTTTAAGAAATACACATTTCCTAAATCTCAAAGATAATGCCTAGAAATTTGAATYTATCTACACTCTCCATTCTAATCTCTCTGATATGACCACTTTGTAAAACATTAGATATGTCTCTACGGCTGGATGATATGGCTAAAATTTTTATTATGATATAGCTCTTAATTTCAGTTAATATGGTATAATTTTGATATTTGATATGAATAGTTAACAAAACTACCTAGAAAACCAATATTTTCTGTTCCTACATATTTGATCTAATTTAAGATGTCTTTAACTGGAACTGACTAGTCAGAACAAGAAGGAGGGTTCTTAAATTTACTTTATGACTAGTCACAATTAAATTGTTGATATCTGAAATACATGTTTCAGAAAGTCATTTAAATACAATATTTTGAATTTAAGCCTCCTTCCAAACAACTTATTGGTAACTCTGATGTATTGAAAAAGTTCAACATTTTCATATACAAATAGCTGAAATAGTTAAGTAAAAAAAAACTTACCGAAAAAAAAAACTATAAAGAGTGAAACAGCAGAATAAATGCTGACTCAGCACTTGGACAAACAACAATTTTGTCTGTTTTGTGGTGGAAAAATGTGTTATGCTAACTTTGACTGCTTAATACGCTAGTCAGTTG
>NW_013952590.1:977171-982159 GCF_001266775.1 Austrofundulus limnaeus
CAATTAAATTGTTGATATCTGAAATACATGTTTCAGAAAGTCATTTAAATACAATATTTTGAATTTAAGCCTCCCTCCAAACAACTTATTGGTAACTCTGATGTCATTTAAATTATTCAGAATGTATTTACAAATATCTGAAATAGTTATTTTGCCTAGTTAAAATAGAGATAATTAACCAATATATCTAGCAGGGCTGCAACAAATTACTATTTTGTTAGTTGACTACTCTGCAATTATTTTTTCAATTAGTCGATTATGCAGCAATTATTTTTGTCACAACGTCCATCTATGCTTCCTGTGGGCTCATATAAAAACCCATGAAACATCAAACCTCAAACTTAATAGCTTACTCAGATGTATTGTAACATTAATACATGTAAACACAATAAAAATTAAATCATATAATACTTAATAAACTGCAAGTTGTCTTTTAAACAAACAACTGAAGTACAAGTAATTCAAAGTATCAGCCTCTCCCCAGCATGAGGAGCCGTTAACCTGCCACGCAGAATGCAGATGTAGCTTCTTAGGTCCAAAAAAACCTCAATGGTGTAAATAGTGAAAGCACTGACCACTGCTGTTGAACCTGTGATGTATGTCATCACGCACTGACAAACGAATTTTGTTAAGGCACATCAACGTTATAGAAATGTTTTCTGTTGTGATTTTTATAGATATTGATTTATTGTCCAGCGCTATCAGATTTAGTATCATATTTAAAGATTACCTACATCAGATAATTGTCACACACAGACTTTGTTGCATTTGCAAAAATAAAAGAATAAGATTTGAGTTACTGTTGCTTGCAGTGTGAATGTAACCTATGTACTTTATAAACCAAAAACGTTGAAAATATAAGTTTTTAATTAGCATGGAGTCAATAGTAAATAAGTCAGAGTTTAAATGTCAGTCTAAAAAAATGTGGTTTTTATGTTTTATAATAAAAATAGTTCAGAACATAAAATTTCAGCATACAAAAAACTTAGAATGAATTATTTTATAATTATGGATTCTACTAATGGCAAAAAGTGTAATGACATTTATTAGTRTTTTTATTGTTGAGTACTCTGTAAGTATGTGTCTGTTTAGCAGAATGCAGTAAGATGCATCCCTAAGGCCTGCGTCACATGGAAAAGTAATCATGCCGATTTTTGCCCTTCTGACAATCTTAAGGTCCAGGTAGTCCAGATTATCGTGATGGCTCTAAAGATAATCATAGCAGATATTCCTGCCGTGGGTGGTGAATTAAGAGTGATCTAGTTGGCTCGGAAAGATGTCAGGACCACCCCGACCACAAATCAGATATATTCAACATGTTTGATTTTTTTGGCCCGATATAGTGTGTGTAGCGTTCACCCGAGCTCTCAGACTGTGAATGAGACGTGTAGCCAATCAGAAAGCGAGGTGACAGAAACACGCAGTGGATTCCAAAATACAGAACACAAAAAAACTGTCATGACTCAGCAGAAAGTCTGCTGGATGTTAAAAGTCCTATGGAATTGTTTTTCCTCTGGTAAAAATAGTCCACAAATGATCAACATGGTTTCTTCCTCGTTGCAAATGTTTATTTACTCTGAATTCACACCTCTCTGGAGGTCACGTGAGATTTGTCCTCCGTCTTCTGAATTCTCGCGAGATTTCAGGAAGTCTTGCATGATTTAATATCTGACATATGAATGTTCATGAATGAAATATCTTTTTGTGTGTGGTGTGTTGTCTCTTGCTGTGTGGCTGTACACCACACACTGTAGGACCAAACCTGGTAGATCCATGATTTTTTTTTATGCTCACGTGTGGACTCTATCAGTCAGTGGAAATTGGCCGACTGTTTTAAAATCTTGCAGTGTGACGCAGCCTTAACCCTCAGACCTCTCTGGCATGCCGTGTTTCTGCTTCAGTACAAATCAGGGCGGTAAGCCTTATAGTTGAAATCTAAAGTACGTACTTTTTAAATTTGCKTTGTTGCAGGTACGCTGGAATTTTCTGATACCCACTCGGACATGTCCTATGTCTTCATCAATGACTCGTCGCAGACCAGCGTGCCTCTGCTGCAAGCCTGCATCGATGGAGACCTGCCGTTCGCCAAGAGGCTCCTGGAGACGGGGTGTGATCCCAACATCCGGGACAACCGGGGCCGCACCGGCCTCCACCTAGCCGCCGCCCGTGGCAACGTGGAAATATGTCGCCTCCTGCACAAGTTCGGGGCCGATCTGTTGGCCACAGATTATCAAGGAAATACAGCGTTGCATTTGTGCGGTCATGTGGATACTATACAGTTTTTGGTGTCTAATGGGTTGAAGATCGATATCTGGTAAGAGTTTACAGACTATTCTGATTCCTTTTGTTGGTTTGTTTGTTTTTACTTCAATCCTGCTACATTTGTTTCTTTCMTTTATTAATTTAGTCTTTTTCTGTTCAGAGCCAGCTTGAATCTTAGTCCACTTGGATGTTTTGTTTTGTTTTGTTGTCATTCCGTCAAGAAAATTTATGTACTGCTAAAGTGTCATTAGTTATGACTTAGCGTTTTAGTTTTAGGAATGCTAAATGCAGCTGAAGAGGATTTACATTTCACCAGATTATATAGATTGTACAAAAAGTCATAAATGAAATGCATTGATATGAAGCTGAAGGCAGCATCATGGTTTAGTGGTCCTGGGTTTAAGCTCCGGGTTTGCCTTCAAGCCCTGGGTGTTTCTGGGTGGAGGTGGACATTTCTCCCTGTTTGTTTGGCTTTTTCCCAGTGCTTCGGTTTTCTTTCCACAGTCCCAAACATGCATGTTTGACTGTCATCAGGTTCAGACCTTCCTTTAAAAAGATATCTGTGGTCTCAGTGGGATTTGCCTGGTTAAATAAAGCTTAATCAATGAAATAAAGGAAGTGATAAACTAATTATCTCATGGTCTTTATCAGTCCAAAGATGTGCATTATTTTATTTATCGTACATACAGCACTGTGCAAAGATTTTCATTTTTTTCTTTATTTTTTACTTCAGAAGAGAAAGACTTCATTGTAATCTTGTAGACTTGGCCTTCATTGACAGGCCCTCTCTTACATTTTGAAAATCTTTCAAAGTTTCTCTTTGAACTGCTTGCTGCAATCGTTGCAGCTGAAACCTGAGCCGTCCGTCTGTTTTCTTCCGCTTATCTGGGGTCGGGTCACGGGGGCAGCAGCCTAAGCAGAGAGACCCAGACTTCCCTMTCCCCAGCCACTTGGGCCAGCTCATCTGGGGGAATTCCAAGGCGTTCCCAGGCCAGCTGAGAAACATAGTCCCTCCAGCGTGTCCTGGGTCTTCCTCTGGGCCTCATCCCAGAGGGACRTGYCCRGAACACCTCACCAGGGAGGCGTCCAGGAGCTACCTCAACTGGCTGAACCTGAGTGGTATATTGACTTAAACCAGGATCAAAATATTAAACATTGAAGTGAGGAAGCACCGGCCTATGATTACTCAGATGTAACCAACTGTAAGTGGATTTGTCATAACAGCCCATCAACCATGACATAACGGTGTGTCGACAGATCTCAGTAGAATAAAAGGTCTATTGTTTGATTTTTTTGTAGTTGAGTTTTTTTGTGTTAGTCTGGCTTGCTTTAGTCCTTTTTTATTATTATAGACCTGATGAACCTCTGTTTACTTTAGTTTATCATTTGTTTATTGCTGGATAATGTTTGTTTCGCCCCTTTTCTTAGTATTTCTCAATTTTACTGAAAAGTGTGATTAATTTGAGTAATTAAAACTTTTGCTTTTGGCCCAAATGAAGTTTGTGCTTTAGATCATAATAACTGTGTAACACTGAAATAAAAACACTGTTTTAATTAATATGTTATTGTAGTTTATTGTACAGAAAGACAGTTCTATATTGTAAGTAGTGTGCTATTTTTACATGTTTTATTCATGGGAAATGGTGGCGCAGAGGTGAGAGACGACAAGCCTGGGATCAAAAGGTTGCCAGTTTGCTCCCCTCTGGGCCCTAACCCTTGAGCAAGACTCTTAACCCCCATGTGCTCCCCTGGGTAACCTAAATGACATCCCCCTGCTCCCTACATGTGGGCTGTGGTAGCTTGTCCTGTCTGTGGTTACGTCAGGAAGAGGCTCTCATGTAAAACATTTGCTAAATCTTTGTGCAGGTTTGCTCACTGAAACAACCCCTATAGAGAGCAGTCAAAAGACCAAAAAAAAAAAAAGAAAAGAAAAGTTAAATAAAATCTCAAGCTTTATTATTTTTATTACAAGTAGTTTTAAACCTCCAGTAGTCTTTTACTTGATTGGACAGTAATATTTATTTTGAACAATACAGAGTACAGAAACTGTGGCTGCGATGCTTGATTTGTTCAGATTTTCTCTTCTTTTGTGTGACTGTTATGTACCACAAGTGCAACCTTTTATCAGATTTGAAGGCTGCTTTTTTAAAACAAAGGCAAAATAAAATAAATACCCACAGACTGAACTACAGGCTAAGTTTTTAAACTTAGCAAATAACGGTGAGACAAAAGACAGATACAGCAGTGTGTTTGCAACTAAAGTGCTAGTTTAATTTAGGACACACTTCATGCCCCTGTAAATGTTTTCAGTAAAGCAGTAAACTCAAAGGTTTGAAACCAAAGAAAGGCTGTTGTAATTTAGAAAGTCAGAGTGCAACATTTTTAAATTTAAAGCCTAGTATTCCTTGAAGGAATGTGTATCACTTAGCGCTGTACCAAACAATTATTTTCTAATCGATTAATCTAACGATTATTTTTTGATGAATAGATTATTCTAACAACAAATCTATAAGTTATTCTGATGTGAGTGCACTGGATATTTAAAATGTTTTCATCAAATTAACAAGAACAGTTCTTTACTATTGTAATATTTTCTGTAATAGTTTTTCATGGACACAAAATATGCACCCTAGAGTCAATTCTTTAACAAAAACAGCTTAAAAGATTTAACATCAACATAAAATCTCAACCAAAGCATATAAAATTCAACTAAAAGAAATATAGTG
>NW_013952590.1:985829-990244 GCF_001266775.1 Austrofundulus limnaeus
TTTTTAATCTGAAAAGAGCTTCAATGAGTGAGAGGTAGTGTTGAGAGCTCAGCACATAGTTTCAGTTTCACTTTCAGTTTCATCCGAGAGCCTGCAGGAGTCATGGGTGTGGTGTGTGGGGAGGAGTGTGTGTGTGGGGGGGGGGTGTTCCGTGATGAGGAAGCTCAGCCTAAAGACACGTTCCAGGGGCGTTTCTGGTCCCAAAAGGCGTTTCTCCACCTGTCGTTTTGCTCCTCAACATGGCTTCCTAAAAACGCTGCAGGATTTCTCAAACATGCATGAATGAGTCAAAGCAAGGCTTTGGGCATGTTTTATATGAGAATATAACATTATAACATGATATAAAACTCAAAAAAAGTTGATTTTACATGATATTGCCCCTTTAAGAACTGGTGTTTGAAAGTTTGAAATCTCTACTTTTGACACAAGTTGAAACAGAGAAGGCATATCTTTCCAGCTCAGGTGATTTAAATGGGTCATGTGACTAGGCCAGGGTCACTACTGTCATGATTTCTACATACCATCACCATATTTCAATGCAGAGGTATACCACTCTACCATCATACCGCCCCAGCCTGATGGAGGAGCTGTGTAGGGGCAGCTCAGTGTAAAAGTATGTAAAAGTATTATTTTTACACATAAATGTACTAATTTCATACAGTGAGATATTGATATGTACTTGCCATCAAGAAGTACTCAAATAGTACTTGTACTTGGTTTGAAAATGTGGTATTGGATATCTGAATCAGTTGTTGAACCAGCCTGATGGTTTTTTTTTTTTTTTTAGATTTGTGTTTTTTCTTTCTTAACTTGATGTGTTGAAACCCGTCTCTGTGGACCCCTTTGACCGTCCCCTCTGTGTGTCTCAGTGCCATGGAGAGCCACTCTTTACTGAACCCCAACCTGCAGAGCAGCGAGGGCGTCCTGTCCAGCTTCCGCACCACCTGGCAGGAGTTCGTGGAGGACCTTGGCTTTTGGAGRGTCCTGCTGCTGCTGGTGGTCATTGCCCTCCTCTCGCTCGGCATCGCCTACTACGTCAGCGGCGTGCTGCCTTTCTCCAGCAGCCAGCTGGAGCTGGTTCACTGAGAGGGGGGATGAAGACGTATGAGAGATGAATGAAGTTCTGCTTTCTGCTCTGTTAATATCAAACTAAAATGTAGATTTTGTTCATTTGCTGCCCAGATCTCATCTCTGTATCATATCTAAGTACAAACGTAGAAGGAAAACGTTTCATTTACCACTAAAATACAGTCAGCTTAATTTTCAGTTGTAGGGTTTTACTTAGACAAGTCTATCAACCATCAGCGTTAATGGTTGCTTTTTTTAAAGGTGCAATTCCACTTTATTTTCGCTGGGTTAATTTTCCCTTTCAAAAGGTTTGAGCTGTAAATAAAAGTAGAACTTTAAATCCTAACCTGGACCAGCAGTAAAACACCCTGGTTGTGTACTATCCACCATATTCAGCTCCAACAGGATTGGCTGTTGTGTTATTCCTTTAGCAATGTCCTGCATTATTTATTATTTAAAGCAACATTTTAGCAAAAAACTACATTTATCATAAAGATGACATATTACAGTACTGTTAAAAAAACAATGATCAGTATTAGTGGAAGTGATATTAATGCCACCATGGGAGTGGAAACGGTATAGTTTCTAATGCCACATTAGCTGAGCGCTATGTTGCTAATGCTAGGTCCTRGCCGAGCATCCTGCAGTCACWATCTCTGCTGCGCTGCTTCTAAATAAACAAACATGCTTAGCCTGGTGGCCCCCAAGGTTTCTAATACACCGTGGGAAACCCTGAAGATTTTAACCCCGAATTTATACTACATGCAGATTTTTTTTAATCGCAAGTCACTGTCTATCTTTATGTTAACATCTGCTTAAATTAAAGAAGAAGAAAAAAAACAGTTGTCACATCWACTTAGTTAGAGCAAGTTTATGGCTATAAACATAAGCTACACTCGAATAAAAATGATTTGTTGAATTCACTTAACCAAGTGTTTTTTTCAAGTAGTTCCACACAACTAAGTGAAGAGATTCGCACAACAAATCCTTTTTTCAATGTATATATTCTGGAGTCGTTTTAAGATGGACCAATTCACAAGATTTAAGTGCTATAAAAATTACAAAACAAGCGGCTTTGGCCTTTAAATATAATGTGCTGCCTGAAAACCTAATTTATCTGACAATTACGACGACGAATAAAACCGCACACAGTAGTCATAACAGTCAAAGCCATGGCTGGTTACACTTCCTAAATGTTGGAAAACTTTTAGCCTGCATGTTCCAATTCTCTAAAGTCTTGGGTTCTGTGACTAAAAGCATTGTGGTAGACGTATGCCTGTGGTTAGGGCCGTAAATCTGCCTGGAGCTGCTCACACAGATGTGGAATCATTGTATCAAAAGATTGAATTAACTCTGGTTTAAAACCAAAGTGCTCCTAAGTCTGTAAATTCTTTATAGTCCACAGTTGTGGAGAACAGGGAGGGATTATTCGGTCTAATCCCTTCACAAACACAGACCATCTTAAACACACCTGCACACATCTAATGGAAAGTTGTTGGACTGTTTTACAAACCTGTTAAACAAGTTATCACCACCCAGACCCAGTCATACTTAGAATATTTATTATTCCCACATTTCTCTACTGCGTAATAAATCTGTTTAAATGTAGCTGCTTTTCAAAGCTTGCCTCACAGTAAACGTGATGCAGCCACTCCTAACATTTCCTTCATGTTGTATGTTCTGTTACATGCTGTATATTGCTGCTGTTTTTTTAATTCTTTATTCTCAGTTATTTATTACCTTTATTCATTTATATCCTGTAAACTGAATGTTTGATACAATCCTGCATCCCTGCACTCTATTATTATATTTGCTGTTGTAATAAGTGCAAGTTAATCCACAGGACTGATGTTTGGCCTGCTGACACACTGAGTAGAGAAGCACCTGGACTGTGTGCCTTGTTCCCAGAGAAAACCTCCTCTTCCTGCAGCTTTGTTGCATTAATCAGCTGTGTTGTAGTGAACATCTAACGGTGATTAAAGTGTAGGATTGTCCACACGTCTGTTGTAGATTCATTTAATCCTGATCTTTACGTGTGTTTATGCAAATGAAATATTTGACACATTTAATGAGAAATTATTAAACACATGATGACTCAGCTGAATTAGCCAACACTTTTCTGTAATTATCTGCTGTAGTGAGCTGCAAAAGGTATTAACTCCTCTGGGCATTCTGTGTTCTTTACAGGTTAAAATAAACAATAAAACCTGAGTGAATATTTCTTGTTTAGGTTTGGATAAGTTGGTTATTAAGACACTTGACACAAGAAATGACTAACAAGCAGCAGATCTGGTTACTGAGCTTTATTTACTTGCAGCAAGGAGTCTGTAGACAGACGAGGTACAATCAATACGATGTCAGCAGCATGAACTGACTACAGCTGTCAGCATTTTAAAGGAGCTGAGTTACCTCTAACTGTCGCTTCTGAAAATGTAGCTCAACTACAAAATAAATCAATTGGAAGTTAATAATTCACAACCATCTTAATTCTAACGACATTCCAGAGTAAAAGCATTAACAATTCATGCAAAAGTCTAAGTTAATTAAACAGAAATCAGTAGCATTAATATATGTATCTTGTAATTAAATGAAGCAGAATTATTTAGATCACAATTTCACCAACATCAGTAACAAAAGAAGAAAATAAATAGGATCTTTAAATTATTTGATTGACCACTGTGCTATGATTTAAAATCAATGTACAAACAAAAAAGAGAAACTGCATTAAATAAAGCTATAACAACGGAGCATTTAAAATGTTCTGATTGCAGAGAGTTTGGTTTTTACACATTAATAATTCATCAAGAACCACACAAATGTGTACATTGTCAGACTGAAGACTTTAATTTAATTAAAAAATATAATAGTATAGCATTTGTGAAAGTTTGCTGCCTTGGTTTTATGTTAGAAATTTGCACATTTTCCAGAATGTTCATCAGAAAAAATGCATCAAGATGACCTAAACACACTGCAGCAGAAAACTTTGTAACAATTTGCTGTGTTTTTTTAACAAATGAGAAAAATAAAAAAACTCATATCTGATTTGATTAAAAACTAAATATTTACAGCTTTTTACATGAATAATAAAATTAGGTTTAATATTTAAACAATGTATCGTCATCAGTCTGCTTGCATAATGAAATGTGTGCTTCTTTTTTTCCTTTTTTGAATGTTTTATTTGTTCGGGACAGTGTGCAATTAAAACATAATTTGATGCATTGCACCAGATTTAGCCTAAGGCTCATTTACATCTATAGTCCCATCAAACAGTAAAAACAAAACAACATCCAACATCCATCCATTTTCTGTACACGCTTCTTCCTTTTCAGGGTTGCGTGGGTCACTGG
>NW_013952590.1:992104-993863 GCF_001266775.1 Austrofundulus limnaeus
GCCATCATGTCAATATGGACCAAAATCTCTGAGGAATGCTTCCAGCACCTTGTTGAATCTATGCCACGAAGAATTGAGGCAGTTCTGAAGGCAAAAGCGGGTCCAACCTGTTACTAGCGTGGTGTACCTAATAAAGTGGCCGGTGAGTGTATAAAACATCCACCGAAAACAAAATGCATTGAACCAACAATAAAATCATTAAATCAATTATTTAAATCACTTAACAAATTATCAAAATAATAATAATTATTATAAAAATAAAACAAATAATTAAATGTAAAAGCACAATAAAAATAATGAACATTTTTAATTGAAATACCACCTAAAAATATAAATGAAAATTTCAACAAAAAATATAAAAGATAATAAAAGTCACAATCACAACCCTTTAAGTACAGTTTTAAAGAACTTTTAAAGTGTTCCACAGAAGAACTGGGTTTTGCTAAATGAGAAAATTCTTTCCAAAGTGTTGCTGCCCTGTATCAGACAGAAAACTGACCTCTTCTGCTCTGACATGGGAACTGCTGAACTTTGACGAGTTAAGGATGAAATTTCAAATTTAATTTAAATATCATGAATAAATTGGTATACTCTCTTGTCTATAAATCTTATAAATTAAAACACACATTTTAAAAATGTTTATAGACTAAGAATCTGGAGATCTGTAAACAGAGGGGTAGAAGGAAAATGAAAATCTGGAGTTGCCATTATTCGACCTTAAGTAGCTCAGATGATCTCTGAGGTGTGTACTCACATCARCAGCAGCAGCAGTCACCTGATGATCCTCTGTGACCTTCAGTCTGACTCCAGCAGGACTTCCTGATTCACAGAAATAATCCCCCTGATCTTCAGGTCTGACYCCGYTTATAGYCAAAGACAGGTCTCCATGTGAGGACCAGCTGGAGGACACAGACAGTCTGTCATCTGTCCCCCTGCAGCCATCAGAACCACAGTTCTGCACACACACATCTGTTCCGTTTCTCTTCCAGAGGACACATGAAGCTGGTTTCTCTAAGGTGTTAGAGAAACACGGGAGGGTCACCTTTCGACCMACAGAACCTGTCACTTCTTTAGGTTCTAAAACTGTCAGACTAACAGTTTTCTGTGGCTTCTTCCCGCAGCTCAGCTCATATGCTCTGCTGCTGTCCGTGTAAACAGTGCGAGGAAAGTGGACCGTTAAGGAGCTCTCTCTGATCCGGTCTCGGTACTGCTCGGCCGGTGTCCACACACCGTCTTGAAAAACAGCCACGAGTCGGTCCGGGTTCCGTCCCATGTTGCGCACCAGTTTCCCCGACTCGTTTCTCCCGCACGTGTCAGGAAAAATAAACTCATCTCCCACGAAAACTACCGCTGAGTAAGTCCAGCAGCAGCGGCCAGCCAGGAGAGAGAAGAGGAGCAGCCGGCACGAGCTGAACGGTGTCATCTCTTCAAACCGGTTAGAAACGCAGAGCTGACTTTTCAAAGAGCCACAGAGTGAGTTTGCCGGCTGCACTGTTGTGACTTCCCTCCACCTCAACACGGACTGGTTGTCCAAAAACTGCGGAAGGACGGCTCCTAATATGTTAATGGAGAAGCGAGGGCGGGATGTGGTAATAGTAAAAGGAGGAGCCTGACACCACGGCACAACAGCTTCACACAGGAAAACAAAACAACACTTTCCACACAGGAAACAAACTAAACTCTAAAAGTATCTAAAGGAAAAGAACAATTCTCCCGTTGCTCTTGGACTACTTTTGAACTATATTTGGTTTTGAAGTAT
>NW_013952590.1:1000883-1003278 GCF_001266775.1 Austrofundulus limnaeus
ATATATATATATATGCAGGAGTTTTCAGATCCCTCTAATGACTTGTCATCTATACAAAGCAACAGTGTGACTCACTGCTGTGAGCCCCTCCTCCCCCTCTCAAAGCACTGACAGGAGGTCTGAGCTTGAAGCAGTCGGGCACCTGAAATATTTCCCTGCCGAGTTTAGCCTCGTGTTTTTGTCCATCTCTAGGCAACGTGAGCAAGAAGCTGCCTGAGGGCTGAAGTGGTGGAACTGGTACAACTCATTGGGTCCTCTTTACCCCTCCCGCTGTCTTTGGGTCACACCTGAAACCAGTTGGATACTGTTTATTTTATTAAGTTTTCCACTTTGTGTTTTAGTTCAGAAGATTGTTAATAATTCTGACAGGTGATCAGAGGAGTCTGAGGAAGGATCACATTGGAAGCAAAGGTGTCACTTCCAGACCGGCTTTTCTCTCTTCCAGGAGGGTGTGGCACCTGGCTGTGCTAACAAATAAAATGGTAAATGGACTGAACTTATAGAGTGCTTTTCAAGTCCCTCCGGACCCCAAAGTGCTTTACACTAACAGACATTCACCCATTCACACTCACATTCACACACTGATAAATAAATCTAATTTGACTGATTTTACTTTAGTGACAGTAAGAAACACAAGGGAGAAAATACTTTTTAAAAATCATTAGAATAATAAGAACATAATCAGTTATTCAAAAGTTAAAGTTTAGTGACCTGAAGAGTGCTCTCTTTTCTGACATATTTTAAAGGAAAAGTTTAAACCTCTGATTTGAACAAGCAGACGATTTATAATGCAGGCTAATATGTGTTTAATTGGGCTATTCTGCTTTCATTTAGCCTACCCATGTTTTTATTATTATTTAGTAGTTTTGTGTTTGTTTCAAAGTATTTTGTTACATAAAATGTGTTAAGGGAGTAAAGTTTGACAGGATGAGATGYGGTTTTATCTGAACCCTCAGCTCCTGCAGGATTTGTGTGAAACTCACAAACCATTAGTTCTCTCTCATTCCTGTCAGAGAGCCGTTCAACAAGCAGGAGACACAATCAAGACCCAACAAAGATTCATGGAACTGAGTGTGGAGAACACTTTTTATTTCATTTTTTTTATTACAGCCACGCAACATTAAAATAAAACAAAAGTCTACAGTTTTTAAGTTAAAGCGCCCCAATCTGAGGACGCACAGGTCTCAGCTGAATAGCCGGTGTTTCTCTCGCTTGTCGATATTGATGTTTGTTCGAGAAACAGAACCACCAAAGCAGAAAACCCACAATGAGCACGAGGACACCCACACAGATCAGAGGGGTTGCTACAGATTTCAGATATTCGGGACCTTTTGTTCCATATGTTGCAGAGCTGTTGGTGCTCACAGGTGGGGTGGTGGGAGTCAAACCCATGGTAACCATGAGTCCAACAGCACCAGGGTCTCTTCTCTTCTTTTTGTCTTTCTCCACAGAACAGAAATAGTCTCCCTGGTCTCCCAGCAGGACAGAGTGCAGTTCCAGGGACAGGTCTCCCTTTGACTTCCACTCAGGTGATAAAAACACTCGTCCTTCATATCCTGCTCCATACTCCAATCTTCCATCAGAAAAGTTACATTTCAGAACAGTTGTGTTGTTGTTTTCCCCCAGAACAGACTTCAGGTTTTCTCCCAGAGTTCCAGAGTAACACAGCAGCTTCACTCTGTTCCCTGCAGACACAGACAGGTTGTTGTTGGTGACAGTGTACACCTCCAGCTGGATCACAGAAACAACATCCCCGCCGCAGGAGAACTCGTACAGTCCCTTATCGTTGTAGTTCAGATCCTTTAAGAAAACGCCAGACGGGGAGTTCTCAACCCGGCTCGTGTAGTCTCCCTCTGGGATCCAGACTCCTCGGACACGCTTCGCCACAGGTACTGGAGTGTCATCGTTCAGCCTCTGAGTTAGAGTTAAAATTGCGCAGTTCACCTGAGTTCTTGGGGATAACTCTGCTGTCTTTGTTAAAACTCCTTTGACGAGCTCTTCATTGAGGGAGTCAAAAAAGTAAATAAAATAAAAATGGCGTAAAACACCCAGAGGATGATCTCCATGTTTGCCCGGCAGTCTCTGAGCTGTATGTGACRGAATAAATATGACAGTCAGACTGATGACAGAGCTGTTAAACTCTCCCTGCAGGCAGACAGGAGAAGAGAGTGGCAGTGATCAGATCACATCAAACACTCCCCTCTGCTGGATGATGTGCATCAGTCACCTGCATGCAGCTGTACAGATAAAACTAAATTATTGGGACCGCCGCATGCGAAGCGTAAGCAGGAGTCATATTGTTTTCGTACAATTTATTTTTATTTAACACAAAAACGGCTGCACCGATCAACATGAAATTTGGCAGGACAGTAGATGAGTCTGACCTACACTGTGC
>NW_013952590.1:1009474-1010640 GCF_001266775.1 Austrofundulus limnaeus
GAGGAGCAGAAACCAGCAGGAAACCAGATCTGAATCCTCATGGAGATGCTTCCAGCTCTTCAGAGACTGAAGTCAGTGATGATGAGGAAGAAGATGGGAACAGTCCTGATTCTCAGCTGGAACACTTGTCAGACTCTGGATCAGAAACTGAAGACAGCAACAAAGACTGGAAGGAGTCAGGTGTAAACTGTGTCAACAACAGTTTCAGCTGCTCTGAGTGTGGTAAACAATTTCTCCACAAGCGGTCTCTTCAGAGACACAYAACACATCATTCAACAGTAAGACGTTCAAACTGTTCGAGTCATAAGAAAAGAGTCAGAGAGAAAAAACATGTAGAGTCACACAAAGAAGTCCAGACAGAACCCAAATCATTTAGTTGTGATAATTGTGGTAAAATATTTATCAGAAAATCMAATTTAAACTCACACATGAGAATTCACACAGGAGAGAAACCGTTTGAATGTGAGGTCTGTGGACATAGATGCAGCCATAAGGCTAATTTAATCTCTCACATGAGAATCCACACGGGACAGAAACTGTTTGTTTGTGAGGTCTGTGGACATAGATTTAGCCACAAGGCTCATTTAAATTCACATATGAGAACCCACACCAGCGAGAAACCATTTGAATGTGAGGTCTGTGGACAAAGATTCATCCAGAAGGTTAATTTAAACTCTCACATGAGAGTCCACACAGGACAGAAACCATTTGTATGTGAGGACTGTGGACACAGATTTAGCCGTAAGGATAAATTAAACTCTCACATGAGAGTCCACACAGGACAGAAACCATTTGTATGTGAGGTTTGTGGACATAAATTTAGCCATAAGGTTCATTTAAACACGCACACGAGAACCCACACTGGAGAGAAACCATTTGAATGTCAGGTATGTGGGCAAAGATTTATCCAGAAGACTCATTTAAATATACACATAAAAATCCACACTGGAGAGAAACCATTTGAATGTGAGGTCTGTGGACAGAGATTTAGACATAAGACTAGGTTAAACTCACACATGAGAGTCCACACAGGACACAAACCATTTGAATGTGTGGACTGTGGACAAAGATTTAGATATAAGGCTAGATTAAACTCACACATGAGAGTCCATGTGGGACAGAAATCATTTGAATGTGAGGTCTGGACAAAGATTTAGCCATAAGGC
>NW_013952590.1:1011868-1016626 GCF_001266775.1 Austrofundulus limnaeus
ATAATAAATAGAGATCTTTTTAATTCCTTCATTAACTTTGTTGTTTCTTTAATTATGATCAACATGTTGGCTGTATTTTGTCTTCTCATACTAATTTTAGCTTTCACTTGCTGTTTTGCTAATTTTCTTTTTTAGATTTTAGATTTTCTGAGCTTTTAGTTACCAAAATCCCATGTTTKCAGCCTTTCGCTCTCTTTAGCTTCYACACTTTTGCTACTGTTAACAACCTATATTTTTAGTTTTGGGCCGGCCTCTTGCTACTTTTATTTAGCCTTTTGATACYTTCAGATAGTTTTTACTACTTTTAGCTACTACTAGACTCTTTTTGACWACCCGTAGTCTTTTGCTACTTTTAGTGAACCTTTTGATACTATTATTTTATATAGTTTTGAGGCTTTTAGTTGAGGTCCTTGCAAAATCAGACAGACTTGTGTGTATAGATTCACAGATCAGAGTACTGTTACAGAAACTGTTAATGCCGTCTGGCCTGACATGATTTCAGAGATGAGGCTGTTTATAGATGACCACACTCCAGTCTGGTAGGTGGCGGTAAATGCACCTTAAGATGGTTGCCAGCCGCCAATAAAATTTWAAAGAAGAAGAAGAAGAAAGTATTGGATCAGGAGCATCAAAATCAAGACAGGACTTATTAATCAGAACTTTGATAGTTCATTCTCAACTGGTTAGGGAAGGAAAAAATATTGTGTTTATGTGGGCACATAGAGGGGTTCAGGGGAATGAAAAGGCAGATCAGACTTATTGACTTAGCTATCTCATAATTATGACTTAGCTATCTCATAATTATGACTTAGCTATCTCATAATTATGAGATATCTCATAACTATGACTTAGCTATCTCATAATTATGACTTAGCTATCTCATAATTATGAGATCTCATAACTATGACTTAGCTATCTCATAATTATNTTAGTACCATTTTTCATAAAAAAAAGTGACCATGATACTATTGTTTTTTTTTTTTGTATTTTTCCTGTTTTATTACAATATTTTATTTTCTTTTTGAGAAATATTGCACTATAAAAGCTTTGTATAATACATTGTTTTCCTAGCACTTCAACTAAAAGACAGAAAAGTTTCCTGGTGGGTTAATAAAAACCCAATATACAGTGTTAGTACCATTTTTCATAAAAAAAAGTGACCATGCTGATATTRTTTTGACAGCCTTTCTATTTTTACAGGATTCAGTATTACATATGTAGGTTTCAAATTCCTTTGTAAACGACAAAACGTTACATGAGATTTTATATTTATGTATCCAAAATGTATCTAATTTTCATTTTCCATTGTATTGTCATTTGCAATATGTGCTCAGAAAACAGTTGGTCTATAAAAGTGGGTTGTTATACAACACATTCCAGAGTTTCATTTATGAAGTTTGGAAGAAAAAGTTAATTTTACTGACAATATTTTGCTTATATTGTTATTTCTTAGACCAAAGTCCTTACTTTCTTTCTTAAATCTCATGATAGATGTATATAAAATGGTTAATAGACAAATGGTTGATAAGTTTGTTTTTTTCAAGTAAAGCAAAGTAACATTTAGGTTTTCAWATCTTTAACATTATTCTGTTCTGTTTGTGGGTTTTCAAAAGCATGAAAAGACAACCTGCATAAAACTATAATAATCATGTTATACTTGTGATGCCAGATGTTGTTCTTAGTTGTTATTTTATGTTTAACCTTTGGGGTACCAAAGGGTACCAAACATGTACATTCTGCTAATCTTCTATTTTTGATTCAGTCAGTTTAAAAACTAATTTCTAAAAATTTGGCCAAGATTTTTATTTTTACCTTTTTTTTAGATTATTTCTAAAATTGCTTCCAAAAGGAGATGCACACCAACCATACACTTTTTACCCCAGGGCCCAATTTAGTCCCATTGACTCCCATTATAACCACATGTTTTTGATGCACTGTAATCCTCACATGATATAGTTCTTTTTACTTGAATACTTAAGAAATTAAAAAAAAAAAAGAAATTAAATGTGTGCTTATACATATCAGGTCACCAAAGGCCATATAGGACTTTTGCTTGTTTTTTTATAATTACCGTTTTTGATGTACTATAAACTCAGGCTTTTAAGAAGGGTTTGGTTGAGGGCATCAAGACTTTAAGTCAGCCCAGTTTATTCTTGGACTCRTCCTCTGGCTTYRTAAAATAAATTYRTATGACCCCTSTGCCTWRTAGGAAGCTTACAAAATCRGGGGGAGGGGGAAGGGGGGTTACGGACTGAAATTTGCATAGAGCAAAAAAGGAAGAAATTCTTGTTGGACCAAAGATTGGCAGGGCATCCTGAGGTGTCACCGGCTGGTAGAGATCATTGTAAACCAGAACAGATGCCTCTCTAAATGCTTGTGTTGACATGAAAATCTAGATATTTTCCCTGCAGTGTTTTCTGCCCTGTCTCACTCTCACACCTTTCAGCACTCTGTAATGACTCAGGTGTTTTCCAACCAGTCCTCCACTGCTTCCTGGTCCGTTCTAACGTTCCTGATTTTTCACCTCGAGCGGCTGTGCGTTTTTGTTATTTGCAGCCACTGATTTTATTCTGTAACTCCTCGTGCCAGTCTACATTTAAAACCCACCCATTTTTTTCTCTCTGTCTGACTCGTAGACAGGTTTCAATTCGTTTCACTTCCTCTTTCAGGCATCATTCTTCAAATGTGTCACTGTTTTCTTTTCTTATGGGGTTTGTTTTCACCCCGCGTAAGACTTGATCGGTTATTTTTAGATCAAGTCTGAAATAGAATTTTTATTTAAAGAAACTAAGAATAACCAGAATTAAAAATCTATTCCAGATATTTGTCTAAACCTTTCCTGGTAAAACATCATTTTGGATATATTTCTATTGTAATTAGTGTATTTCCACCAGCTGAGTAGTTCGGTAAGGATTTTTAAAAAGTACAAAAATAACTTTAAAAAACCCTTGATAATCTTTCATCACAACTGTTTTCAGAAAACGTTTAAATTCACTGATTTTATGAAAAGGTTTTCTCTTAATTTGATCTGCTCGTTCAGTTTCTTGTTGCTGCAAAGAGTTAATGCTGTGCTTTCAGAAATCCTGCAGGAAATCAGTTTCATTTGAAGGCAACTTATTTATCACTGAGTTTCCAACTGTGTGAGACTGAAATAAAGAACASTGAACCGGGAAACAGTTAGCTTTCTTCCATCCATTATCTATACCCGTTTCATCCTCTCAGGGTCACGGGGGTCACTATATGCAGCAGTCACAGTGCGGGGGGAGGGGGTACACCCTGGACAGGTCGCAAGTCCATCACAGGGACACTTAAGTTAGTTTTCAGTAGGTTTATATTGTTATAACAATTTTTTAAATGTCCAAGCTAATTTATTATAATAACTCATAAACTGATTTATGTTATATTGTCATTCTATATTTTAAGGATCAGTGTTTTATTTTGTTTTGTTTTTTTTTTAGTAATTTTATGTTTTTAGGTTCATTTAATGTTTTGTTCATTTGTGTTATGCATCAGTCTGTTTTTTCTACACCTTTCATTCCTGTGAGTTCATGCCTCACATGTACCTGACACTAAACCTGACCAGCACAATGCATCTTGTGGCTTCTGAGGACTGTGGTGGAACCCGACCGAGGGAAGTTATTTTATTTTATTTTTTACTTTGATATTTAAATGAGAAGGACGTTAATCCGGGTGTCATTCTCCCAGACCTAACGGTGAGTTCCTTCCTCCTGGAGGSAGTGACACCTGGCTGTGGTGAACATGTAACATTCAGCTTGACTTAAAGCAAAACTTTAGGCCAGGATTCTAGCACATGTGTCAGACTTAATTAAATTTTAAAATATTTTTTTTTAATTGCTAACAAAATAAACAGTCAATCACTCATTAAAAACCATTGATATTATCAACACAAGATGTTTCTTGACGTTGACACGTTATGGCTAGGTGGGAATTAAAATGAGCACAAAGCAAAGATTAAACTTGTGGGGCCACCAAGTTTCAGATGAATTCCACTGTATTGTATTAATCTGCTGTAGTGAGTTGTGCAAGTGTGCATACTGGCACTCTTCCAGGAAGCCCAAGTATGACTCATTAGACAATAACAACAGACAAGTTCAGCTGGTGTGAGCAAAAGAAGACATCAAATGAAACTTGAACCTGATTTTATAACTTGGTTTAAATACTTTGAGCAGTCACACCCAAAGGTTTTACAAATGACTTCGTTGATGTTTGCTTCTCTAATTTTATAACATTTGCACATTTTCCTAAATGTTCAACTTGAGAATACAATCTAAACACACGGCAGCAGAAAGATTTGTAACAATTTACTCCATCTATAAGGTTCACAACTTTTGATCCAGCTGTAAAATAATTCCTTTTTTTTTTTCAGAAAAATGAAAGAAAACAAAGCCCTTTGGTCCAAACAGTKGATTAAAAAGTATACAGTTTATGCAGTATTCACAGTTTTCTAGGTTTAAAATCAAACTCTTATGGTAAAAAGCTGTTGTATTTAAACATTTCCAGTCCCTCCGTTAGCCTGAGAAGAAGTGTGGTTGTTCTGTAAAGCAGTGGTTCCCAAACTTTTTATCTTCTGACCCACAAAATATCCACGGCAAAAACTTGTGACCCCAAATATTACTGGTCTGAGTACACAAACTTTGTTAATAACCCTAAAAACACAGGATTTTAACAATTTAAACAGCTTGTACACAAATATAAATACTTATTTATACTGATTTTGTGTTTTTGTAATAATTATAG
>NW_013952590.1:1016863-1017934 GCF_001266775.1 Austrofundulus limnaeus
CCTTTGTAACAACTAAGGCAAAAATGTAATTAATTCAGAAAATCTTTTCAGGACCCCATTTTGATGTTTCAGGACCCCACTTTGGGTCCCGACCCCAACTTTGGGAAACACTGCTGTTAAGSAGTCATCATCTCTGCAGCAACATTTCTGGATGAAGCAGCTGATCTGTGAAAGTGACGCCAAACAAGGATGGAAGCAGAAAACCACCARCATCACAGCAGCTGTTATGATGACAGTGAGGACAGTCTGGTCTCTGCCGCTCTTCTGGATTTGCTGCATTAAAAATATAAAGAATTGGATTCAGATCATTTGCTCAKATCTCTGAGGTGTGTACTCACATCAGCAGTCACCTGATGATCCTCTGTGACCTTCAGTCTGACTCCAGCAGGACTTCCTGATTCACAGAAATAATCCCCCTGATCTTCAGGTCTGACTCYGCTTATAGYCAAAGACAGGTCTCCATGTGAGGACCAGCTGGAGGACACAGACAGTCTGTCATCTGTCCCCCTGCAGCCATCAGAACCASAGTTCTGCACACACASATCTGTTCTGTTTTTTTTTGCCAGAGAACAGAAGAMGCTGGTTTCTCTGTGTTACAGAAACACAGGAGGACCACAGTTTGACCCTCAGAACCTGTCACTTCATAAAGTGGAACTATGCAGCTGAAAGGGTTTTTCTCTTAAGATGTCAGACTTCCTGCAGCTCAGCTCATAGACTCCTCTGTCGGAGTGAAGAATCCGGTTAAAACCAATCCTTGAAGAGTTCTCTGTAATCCGGTCTCTGTAGTCTTCCTCTGGGGTCCAGACCTCGTCTTTATAAACAGCCACAGTCCGGGAAACTTTCAGTCCTAAAACGTGCAGCAGCTCTCCTGACCTGTCTCTCGCAGGTTAAAGGAAACAGAAAGGGAGCTCCTACAAAAGCTGTGTGAAGCTGACACCCCACCCACGTCAAAAAATCCATCCAATAGTCTGAGTCGTTAGTGCTCCGTTTGTGCAGGTTTGTGCCGTTAAAAGTGTCGTTTGTGCAGTTTTGGTTTCCGAGATATTAAATATTATATTTTTTGGTCATCTA
>NW_013952590.1:1024956-1026575 GCF_001266775.1 Austrofundulus limnaeus
AAACAGTATAAGGGGAAATAATTGTTTAATTATTAGGTTATTTTGGCTGGTTAACTCACAGGCCTGCAGCTCRTCTTTGGTTAGGTTAAATTTTAAAGAAGCCTAAAGCTAAAATAAATATCAACCACTGTTTACTCCATGATAAGTGTATTGAAATGTTGAGTTGTATTTATTCGCTTTATATAACTTATAAACAACTGCAAATATCTCTCGTGATGTATATGCTGAAACAGGAAGTTTATGTCTACTTCTATACAGTGGAGCTTTAAAACCCGTTTGTTTACATTTTGAACACGCGAAGTGTGTTTTGTCAACCAGTTAGCAAAATATCCAATGAACCACTGAATGGATTTTGATCAAGCTTGCAGAAAACAATCAATGGCTGCAAATCTAGAAMTGWTTAAATTTTGGAGTCATCCCATTTCAAGATGGCCTCTACAGTTAACTGATTGTATCAAATACAGAATTAATTATAACTCAACCAGTTTTACAGATACTATGTGAAAATTTGGTGCCRTAGAAGCTGAGAGTCACTCCCAACATATACTCAAAGCATGATACACTGCACAAGATCTGCACAAACAAAAATCTGTTTTAACTTTGGGCGTCAACCCTGTTTTTCTGTTAGCAAAACATCTCATGAGCTGCTGGACCGATTATAATGAAACTCACCCAAATTAATTATTGGATCAACATTTATAACTGATTACATTTTGGAGTCGTCAAAATTGAAGATGGCCACCTAGCTAGTCAAGAATAGCTTTAAAAAGTGGTTCTGAATCAGTCAGTTTTACAAATATTCAGCTAAAACATGATTTGTTAGTAGCTTTTAGTTCTCACAATCTGAGCGTATCCACTTATGCATTCTTTGCCTTAAAAATTGGCAATAAATTTTACATTCAACACTGTTAGCAAAATATCACATGAACCGCTGGACCGATTATAATGAAACTTTCAGAATATAATCATTGGACATTCATATACAACCGACTGACATTATCAGTCATTCTAACTAAAGATGGCTGCTAGAATTAACATAACTTTGCCAAAACACAAATGGCTAAAGCTTACTCAGAATTACAGCTAATGATGTAAAGCTTATGTGGTAGTAGCTTAGAGTCATCAACACACTGAGCATTACATCTAAAATGTCATGAGAGTTGGTGGGTCACATGCATTCCTTCAAGTAACACAAGGCTTTAATGATTATGGCTGAGCTTTAAAAACCTGATGATTTATTTATTTATGAAGTCATTAACTATATTAATATTATTATTGTAAAAAATGTGATTTAATAAATTACCTGTGTTAGAACCAGGCATTCCCAGTGCCAAGAAACATTAACCTATGGTAATAAGTTAGGCATGTAAGAGGTTTGGTTAGCAAATGAAAACATGCGAGTGGATTGCAAAATACTGACAGGCAACCACTGCATTATCTGAAAGTTTTGATGAGTTAATACAAGTAGCAGGCCTCAGAGTCCTAAAATAAAAAAACCTGGAAGTAGTGAAGTGAAAGAGAAGGTTTACAAAATGGTGGTGCAGATAAAGTATGGAGCTAAATTGGGGTCATACGTTTTGTTCAAAAAAATTGAAACTGAAAAAAGGAGATTTGAAACT
>NW_013952590.1:1026636-1030959 GCF_001266775.1 Austrofundulus limnaeus
GTTTAAATCAAATAAGCAAAAGAGGATTGAGTTAAAATAAATAAAAGGTATTTAAGCTATGTTTTGAACACCCAAAACACGTCCAACACTTTAAAGCTGGCTGCTTGTGCTCTTTAGGTCAGACACGTTCAGACCGTCGGGAAGCCCCTCTGTTGTTTTCCTCTGCCGGTCTCTGTTTAATGGTGGATGAAATAAAGAAAGTGGCAGTATTTTATTTACTTTGAGCAAGCGAACATCGTGTTCATAAGATAATTAATCCACCAGATAATTCAGAGGTGGTCTGTTCTGTGAGTTTTACTCCAGGAGCTGCGAGGCTTTCATACTACGTTCAGACCGAGCTCTGCTGCCTCTATTTACTGAACCAGTGGCTGCTGATGTCATTATGATTTTGCGTGATGCTGCGTTCAGGACAAGCATGGAAAACTCACCAGTCTTACGCTAAACCRGTCGCAATGATGCGTATAGGTACAGAAACATGGTACCGTTTGATGTTAAGTGAATAGATACTCGGTAGAACCGACAGAATTCGGTCTGTGCATAAAAAAGTATCGAATTCGGTACCCATCCCTAATTTAAAGAAGAAGCCAGCAGATTGTGCTGACAATCAAAAGCAGGTCGTTTTTGAAGTGATAGAAATTTATAATCCAGTATTTTATAGTAATTATGCTATTTTGTTTGTATTCTTTTCCTGGGATCAGCCTTGGCAGATGTACCGAGGACAATAAYTGCCAATGTGAGTGGAACGACCATCCTGCCCTGCAACATCACAGTGGTTGGCGACCTTCCTACGGTGGAGTGGTCCAAGATGGGCATATCGCCAAACATCACCATCTTGTACCGGAACGGCTGTGAGACTTTCGAAGAGAAGAATCCAGAATTCCACCACAGGACAAACCTGGTCCTGAACAAACTGAAAGACGGCAATCTGTCTCAGATTATTCACAACCTGCGTCTGTCTGATGCTGGTATATACCAGTGCAGGACTCGGAGAGGGAATCAGTGGAAGGTTGAATCAACCGTGGACCTTGTAGGTACGGCTCGTCAAAATCTGTGGCTGTGTGGTAGTTTACAAAAAATCATATGTTCACTTTGAAGTGGTACCCAAGCGTGACACTTTGGTTTAATTTCACAGTGTTATGTAACTCCAAGCTTTAAAAAAATACGTCAGAGCATTTCAGACACTTTTGTGGTGAAATTAGATTGTTTGATTYTTGAAGATGTTGTTTTACATTGACTTGATTTCCTTGTTTGGAGTTAMATGAGATGACTGGTGCTGTTTCTATACAGGACAAGGCAGACGTAGAGCTTGGACCACTAAGATCAGGTTGGGTATCAAAGCTTAGGTTTCTATTAAACAAATTTTATTTTATAAACTTTAGTGTTTCCCCTAACCAGTGGTGGGCAGCGCTAATTCAAAAGTTTGTTCCACAAATTTTAAACCGCTAATTATTTTTCTTTAGTTCCGCATGTTCTAAAGCACACATATTATAAATATTTTAGCGTAAGCTAAATAGATACCCAACATTGGCTCAGTTCACCAGAATATATATAGGTTTCCGAAATAACATGAACCATTGTTGCATAACGCTTCCATCTTGTGGCAAAACGGGTTGCTCTCAACCCAACTTACATCTTGTCACGGTTTCAGGAAGTCATTTATGCAAAGAGACATTTGATTCATGGTGTTAATTAAAAAAAAACTTGTTGTGGACTGCACGTTTTGCTGCTTCTTGGTCATTTATTTTTCTTATGTTTGTGGCTTTGGTAAGAAAGCATATATTACGGTTTCTTGCAGAGCTGAAGCGATGCATTCTGGGTAAA
Source organism: Austrofundulus limnaeus (assembly GCF_001266775.1). Classification (NCBI taxonomy): domain Eukaryota; kingdom Metazoa; phylum Chordata; class Actinopteri; order Cyprinodontiformes; family Rivulidae; genus Austrofundulus; species Austrofundulus limnaeus. Next base: position 1,028,458 of record NW_013952590.1, read on the forward strand.
GGACCAAGTGGAACCAGTCATTTCACAATAAGAGCCTGAATTTAAACTGTGCCGTGTGTTGCTTGCTTCAATACGACGTGACGTGAGACAGCGGGTTGATGGATGAAGATTCAGCATGTCATAAATTATTATAATGCCTCCCTCTACCCTCTCAAAGCTAAAATAAGTATATAAACAACAATAATTATGGGTGGATTGTTGGGGAAACTTTTATTTTTTTTAACGGTGGTTCTAGAAAAAGATGCGAAAATCATTTGAATAGGAATAAACCAGCTGTAGCTCTTTTAATAACTGGACTTAGACAAAAAATGATTTAAAATAAATAAATAACATGAATTAGCTGCTGGTGCCTTTTCTCAAGCGTGTCCCTCNGGGGGATGGGGCCTCAGATGACGGGCGGTGTAGAATCATGATTGACAGCTCAACACAGGCTGGACAAGGTGTTGCATTCAGGAACCACCAGTTATGAGTGGAATGTTTTCAGTCCAATAAATGTCTCTTATTAGAGGTTATCAGTTCTAAAATGTCTGCAGACTGTCCTTCCTTTACCTCCTGTTAGGTTGGAAGGCACTTATCATCTGTATGYCTGATAATATGCATTCAGGCTTAAGTGGGTTTGGCTTCTCCCCCTGGACGTGGAGTCCAGGCGGTCTGCCAGACTTGCTTTGACCGGGGGAGGCACTCTATCTGCGGCATGGAGATCTAAGCTGTAGCCGGGGCTCGCTCCAGGCTTTGCTGCTAACAGACAGACAGCAGAGTTTTCAGGGTCTGCTCAGATGACTTTCAAACTTTATTCAGCTGTTCTCTGCTGCGATTAACATTTCCTGAAACTATTGTGTGTTTTTATTTCTGTTTGACATGTGAGAGGGGAATATTTTATTTAATCTTAGACAACCAAAATCCAACTATTTAACCAGCCATGCAGTTTGGTTCAAATTTCTGTCAGCTGTAGCTTCCTGAAGGTTCGTCGAACTCCGAGGTGGATTTATTTTATTTATCTTCATATTTTAAAGACAAAGGGGCCCTGCAACGGGGATTAGGGTACTCCACCAATCCTGTCTCCACTTCTGTTGTCCAGGAGGAGTGAGAGTGACATCCAGGAATCGCTGGAGCTCCGCACGGCCAGCTATCAACCAGTCCCCGCCTACAGGGCTTGATCTGTGGCCAAGTTTGGCCAAAATGTCCCCTGTTGCTTCTTGGGCTTATATCTCAAAAATTACTGAACAGATTGCTATGAAACATTCAGGGAATGTTTATTACACTTCCACGAAATGTTCAATACACCACAGAGAACTGATGATTAAAGTTAAAATCATTTCAGAGTGCGTGCACCGCTCTGATCTGATCCAAGAACCGCTGGAGAAACTCCGAGCTGCTGCTCTGAAGCGGTTCTTAGGAGCTGCGCATGCGGTCGGGCTCTGAAATGTTTTAAAATTATTAATCTTCTGTTCTCTGTTGTGTGTTGAACATTTCCTGGAAGTGCAATAAACATTCCCTGAACGTTTCATAGAAATCTGTTTTGTAATTTTTGAGATATTAGCCCACGAAAAAACGGGCATTTTGGCCAGAGTTGGGCTGCAGATCAAGCCCTGTAGGCGGGGACAACATCAGAGCAGCCACTCGGAGTTCTTCTCCAGCGGTGATCAGATAGGAACCGCGCAGGCACTCGTGCTCTGAAATGATTTTAACTTTAAAAATTTTAACTTGATTTTAACTGAAAAATCTCCTTTTTTCAGTTTCAATTTTTTTTATTTTGAACAAAACATATGACCCCAATTTAGCTCCATAAGAAAGAGGAACTTTCTGTCAGATGCTGAGCAGCAGAAAGTATTAACTGGATGATTTCCACGTCTATCAGTTTTTATACGATGCTGTGCAAAAATCTTGAGCCACATAACAGTGAGTCACAGCCTGACTCAGTTGCTTTTTGGTTTGAATGCGTCATGGTTCAGTGTAAAACAGTTTGTCAAATAAACACTCATCTAAGCATGGTCGAGGTCAACAACCGAACCCATGAAAGACCAAGTTTTCATTGGAGGAATACATATCACTCGCAACCTTTCATGCCAGAGCTTTAGACTAAGGTCTGTTGAGAAACAACAGAGTTGTATCTGTTTTTGTTAACCTGCTCAGTCTGACATGATATCGTTACATCACACATGATCTGTTAATGCTTAGACCAGGGGTGGGCAATCCTGGTCCTCGAGGGCCGCTGCCCAGCAGGTTTTATGATTTTCCCTGCTCCAACACACCTGATTCAGACATTGAATTACCAAGTTCTGCACTATGGAGGCTGACACTGACATAACTAGAAAAAAAGTAGAAATATATAAATGGACCAATAAATAAATTTAATTAAAAATGTGCCAATTAAATTTAAAAAGTAGAGCTTAACCTCACGTTTTATAATTTAAGTGACCATATTTATTTTTCCAACCGCTAAAATAAGTATTGAACACGTCACCATTTTTCTCAGTAAATATATTACTAGAGGTGCTAATG
>NW_013952590.1:1032731-1034954 GCF_001266775.1 Austrofundulus limnaeus
TACATACATACATATACAATTTCAGAACCGCAACGCAAAACAGTTAGTCACAGGATAAAACTTTGTGTTATTTTATCATTCATGTGAGAGGGTGCTGTTGCATTACTGTGTTTCCTCATGGTGTTGGTCATTAACATCAAGCCCTCTCTGCTGTTCAAGAAAATAATAAACTCTTTAAGGGAAAGTTTTTACAGTAATGTCAGATGATGTTTAGCTCCTGTTTTAAATTATGATAATCTAAACTTGGCGATATTCAAAATAGTGATAACTGGTACATAGTTAGTTATTAGCGGTACTGCATTTTAATTTTAGAAAGCGCAAATCCGCTTATTAATTATAAAAATTAGTAAAACCGCTAAAGCGCAATTGACATATTTAGGTCCGCAATTAGCAAATTTGCGCTTTAGCAGACTGGTGCCCACCACTGCCCCTAGCGTTGTACTGTATAAGAAAGGCAACCTGCCCTCCCAACAGAACCTACCGCACTGACTATCAAACTCTTTCCCCCACCAAATCGCATCACTTTGTTCACAGCTTAAAGCCTTCCACCTCTTTTTGCCACAACTGGCCGGGAGAACCTTTTACCTCCCTCCACATAATAAATTATTGTGTGGCTGGTCAAAAGTTTGTGGGTGTGTTTGATTATGCTTGAAGCGTTCATTACCCACTTCCAGCTGGAAGAAACCCCATGTAGTGACGTATCCCACAGCAGGAGGGATTTCCCCTCTGTGTGGTATATCCTGGGGCTTTTGTGTGCGATAACAAACGTCGAACCATCATGTGATTGTGCATCGACTGTTTGGCTTCTGATTGAGTATAAACAAAGCTTACACAAGTTTACGAAATTCATGTACGTTAAAAAAAGGAAATTGTGACAAAAACACAACAACATCTGCTGAAGCTGTAAAATGGCTTCTCACCTCCTCTATCCATGTGTCTTCCTCTGGCTTCATAAAATAACTGTGGTCACCCTCACACCACTTCTGAAATGTACGTAAGTTTGCGAAATTTAAAGTTACAGACTCTCACTATCAAGCGCACTTGAGCCCGTGGTACTGTATATTGTGTTACTAAAGATGTGATGCTGCTCCACGTTGTGGAAAAGGTGCGTTTCAATTAACAATAGACAATTTTAACCTGTTATAATGAAGATGTTTGATTTGTAAATATATTTTTAGAACACAGGGTAACCGATTCAGAGTCAAAAACATGCAAGTGCAATTGTTATCTATTATCATCTACAATCGTCATGTTAATAGTTATGGGCTAAATGCCACAATCAATCGTGATTACCTTTTTTTGTCATTATCAGAATTAGAATACTTTATTAATCCCCAAKGGAAATTACAGGTATTACAGCTACAAGTTACCATTCAGTTTGAAGTGGAAGTGCCTAACTTTTAAAATTGCCAGGGAGGTTCGAGGTGTGGTACGGGGTGGGCGGTTGATGATCTATTAGCTTTGGCATCTCCCCCGGCCTCGGTGATCAAATAATTAAATACATTTYATTTTTTTCAGTTGCTGCGTCTGAGCCGAAGCTCATGTTTGTTCCTGGTACTGATGAGGTGTTGCTGCAGTGCAAGGCAGAATGTTGGTCCTCAAAGACTGCAATACAGTTTCTGGATGATCAAGGAAATGAAATCGAGGCCCTAAATCAAAAAAGAGAGGCAACACATCCGGGATGTTTTACCTTTACAAGGATGGCGGCTCTGCCGGCTGCAACCAACAGGTAGGATTGAAGTTATTTTGCCCATTTAAATGCATTAATTCAAAGTAGTTTTTGTGAAATTATACCCTATGATCAGTTCAAAAAGGCAACACAATAGAGTACTWATGAGGGGAAATGGTTTGTATATTTTGTTAATCTCTAAATTAAAAAGTAAAACTTGTTTCTGTTTCTGTTCATCCCAGGGTTAAATGCAGAGTGAGCCTGCTGAACGAGATAAGGGAGACAGAAATTTTTTTTCCAGGTATTGCACAGTTTCATTCAACACCTGTATGAGTGGAAGTGCCTCAAACATACATTCATGTTTATGTTTTATGGGTTTTAACTATTAGATTGCAAAGTTCTATTGTGCAGGACTGCAATAAGCAAATTACTTATGTGCCTTATAATGCTGCTGTCATGAATCAGTCAAGAAATAAGGTCTAATTTTTGTGAGGCATCTTTCGATAATAATAATAATAATAATAATAATGATGATGATGATGATGATGATGATG
>NW_013952590.1:1035239-1038342 GCF_001266775.1 Austrofundulus limnaeus
GAGGTGAACAGGTGGGTCTTTAGCTTGGCTTTAAAAACTTCCACAGACCAGGCCAGCCTGATGTCTTGAGGGAGATCATTCCACAATAAAGAGGAACGAAAGAAAAAAACACGTCCTCTGATAGTTTTACGTCTGACCTTAGAGATTAGTGCCCTGAGATCGGAGAGCACGAGATGGAATATAAGGGTGGAGAAGGTCTGAAAGGTAGGGAGATGCTGGACCATGTAAGGCCTTTTAGGTGAGAAGCAGCAATTTGAAGTCTGCACGAACATGGCAGGGCAGCCAGTGAAGAGATGACAGCACTGGGGTGATGTAGGGATGTCCCGATCCAGATTGTTTTGGCTCCCGATACAATCCGATTTTTTTTAGTGATTCATCTTTACAATACTGATCCGATACCAATCCGATAGCTTTGTTTCTTTCAAAGTAACAAGGTTGGTAGTATTAAAGCTAGCCCTGCTTTTCCCACCATGAGAAACATCCAGTTTGCAGATTTTGCAAGATGCAGTTTCAGCATCATTGTTTTCCATTGAAAAGTGTTCCCACACCGTGGACTTGGTTACATACTTGTGTGCATCTTGACTTCTTAACRGCAGTTGTAAAGCATGATGATGCTGAAAACTGTCACCAAAAACTGGATCGGYYYGATCACATGACTAAATCTGATTCTACCCGATTTTCAAAAAATGGCCATATCTGCCASCGATACTGAGTATCTGATCGGGACATCCCTAGGGTGATGTGGTCATATKTCCTTGTTTTAGTTAGGATACAAGCAGCCGCATTCTGAACCATCTGCAGGTCTTAAAACTTCTCTTTGGAAGCCCAGAGAGAAGAGCATTGCAGTAATCAACACGTTATGACATAAAAGCATGGATGAGGAYCTCTGCGTTTTCAAATGAGAGTATGTGTCTAATTTTTGCAATATTCCTGAGGTGATAAAAAGCAATCTTTATTACCTCCTTTAGATGAGACTCAAAGGAGAGCGAAGGGTCAAACAGCCAAGTTCTTGACTTTTTCCCTGCATATAATGTGATGACCATCAATAATTAAGCTAAGAATTTGTAACAAGTAGTGACATTTTGAGGGTCTAATAACCACAAAATCAGTYTTATCAGCCGTTAAGAAGTAAGAAATTACTTGATAGCCAACCCCTAGTAGTAGTTAAACAGCTTGTAAGGTTAGATACATCGGTGCAGGTTCCAAGTGCAAAAGGCATATACCGCTGCAAATCATCCACATAATTTAATGTGGCCTATTATTGTTGACACAAAAGGCAGAAGATAGAGAGACAATAACATGGGGCCAAGCACAGACCCTTGTGGGATCCCATAGCCCACAGTATTTATCTCAGAGAGCTCATTTTCAAAACTAACCCTCTGTGATCTTTCAGACAGATATGATCTCAACCAGAAGAGTACGTTTCCAATTAATCCAACTGAATGTTCAAGTCTGTCCAACAAAATGCAGTCATCTACTGTGTCAAATGCAGCACTAAGGTCAAGCAACAATAATGCTGAGGGACTGTGCATGGGCCGAATACCTGTTTCAAGGTATATCGTGATATGAAAAAGTCACGGTTTCAAAACCACTAAAATTTTCTGTCATACCGTGCCTACGGTATAAGTGTTTTTGGTTTATTTTTCCTCTGGTCTGTGTAGCTGCAGACATTCCACCATGCACTCCCGCAGACTGCCTGTCGGCACTCGCAGCTCTGCTGGGGTTGTGTGGTGGCTGAAGAATGAAGTTCCCCAAACTTTTTCCCTGTCTAAAATAATAAAGCCAGCTATATGAAAATACTTAGGATGCCATAAAGATGACGGCAATGTGGACCGTGGAGGCAACATGATCGCAGCTTATCTTGAAATGAMCGAGCTAGCTTTAGCATCAGATTGTGAAACATATCACTGTGTTGCTGTCGCTCAATGCACCAATCACAGYTTGTCTGCAAAACTGTTTGASTTGTTGGATTGTGTATTTGATAAGTTTTAAGTGAAAGGTGATAAAACTGAATGYCTCCTTCAGCCGACCAGCTCGTTAGTTGAACRTGCGTTTCATAAACACGCATTCATAGTTGTGATTTCTTGTTTCTGTGTCCATATAATTATATAATCTTCATGTTTAAAACCCCTTTGTCATTTAAAACACAATAAAAACTCCCAACATGATACATTACTTTAATAAAAAGACTTGTCATGCAGTATACACTGATTTGTCTTAACAAATAAAGCAGTAGAAAATCAATTATCCAATTAGATGTAAACTTTATCAGGATAGCATAATTGCATTAAGGTAATAAAATTCATAAGTACAAATGCACACAGGTAAATAAAATTTCAGCATAACACTTCTGAGATGTAAAAACATCTTCCAAACATAAAGTTGAATATGATAATAGAAAAGTTATTTTCTTTTTTGTTTTAAAAAACAAATTTCAAAACAAAATTTTTAGAGTTGTAATCATAATACTGTCATGCCGCAAAACCGTGATATTTTTGCCCAAGGTTATCATACCGTCATAATTTCATACCGTGCCTATGAGGGACTATCAATATCGGCATTATTAAAATTAAGCAGTGTATACTGGGAATCCTGTAAATGATTTTCTTTTAAGCTGCTGTCAAAATCGAAGGGGAAGGGTTGAATGCAATGTTTGTGAGCAATTACAGACGTTGGGTTTTGCATGTTTTTCAGTCTAAGACAAGTCCCCCTCCCAAAATAAATAAATAAATAAATAAATAACCTGAACACAGTAAGATTTTTATTCCAGCTTATTTCAGTGTGCGGGAATATTCAGTCATTTTTTTTCTTCCTTAAATTCCTCCGTGAACTCCTGTAAATATGAGTCTCAGTACTTAACAAAAGACCTTCATAAAATGAAAAGTCCTTCCCAAGTTTTGAGAAGGTCAACAGAGTCCTTATTGGCCTGTAGATTTCTTTCATTCTAAAAATGTAGATAAAGTTGGTTGTGATTTTTTTTTCTTATCATTTCAGCTGACTGGGTGAGATTCTGCATTAAAAGCATTGCAGCTGGTGCAGCACTCACATTAGTGTTGACGTGTCTGTTATGTATATGTGGAGTTTGTTGCTATAAGAAACATAA
>NW_013952590.1:1038478-1041855 GCF_001266775.1 Austrofundulus limnaeus
ATTAAACTCTTTTTATATTTTTTATGTTTGTCAGAATTGTTGGCTGGATCGGCTGAAAAAATTAAATTGCTGAAAGGAAAAAATAAAGAACTGGAGAAACGTCTTTCGGAGAAAGACCAGCAGATCAAAAACCTGGAGCTCAAATGCAAACACACTCTGTCTCCAATGAGGGGCCAGTCTATGCATGGCTCCAGACCCTCACTAAATGGGTCCAAACAAGGTAACCAGCTACCCCAGTGCAACACCCAGAACCCAGCAACCTCATCTACAAGCAGCCACCCAGAACCTGACAACAAACCAGAGGTGAAAGAGTCCACACCAGCCGTCCCCAAACAAAACCCGACACCTGTTCCCCAGAAGAAGCCAGAACCCAAGAGTACGTCTGCTCCTATGACAAATGGTGCTGCATCTGAAGGAACTAAGCATCACCGTTCTTGCAGTTTTTCTGCTTCTCGCTCCAACAGTGTCAGATTTCCACCTAGATTTTCCATGCCCAACCGTTTTAGTGTCCTTGAAGATGAAGACGCAGAGTCGCAGAGTTTGATTGAGTGAAACCCCGAGCCACGGTCAGACCACCAATTTAGAGATGAMATTTTTGTTAACGTGTGTGAGATCTCTCATCAAATTTGAACCAAATTTCACAAAGTTGGTTTAAAATTGGTCTTTTAGTGTGATTTTTAATAAAATCTGCATTTTTATGTCACCAGATTATCAATCCCAGCCCGGTTAGATTCAGTATTAAACAGCTGCTTTGGGAAATCTTTCCGAGTTCTAACAAGTCAAACAAGTCAGCCCCAAGCAGGGGGCCCTTGCCTTAGGCTAGTTGCCAAGGGACGATTTTTAYTGGTGCAGTTTTCTAAATCTCACTGCCTATTGTATGTCAATTTTGTATTGACATATTTTGTCCAGTTAAAACAGTTAACCAATACATATTGAATCTCAGAGGTTTACATTATAATGAGAGACACATACCAATGTTAACAAGCAGCTGTGGRGTGAAGCAGTCCTAGGGGGGTCCAGGAGCATACCTGGAAATTTAAAAATAGTACAAAACTCTACTCAAAACTATACATTTCCTGGTCATCTGAAGACCATTTTACTACAGTCATAATATTAATGAAACAACCTAAAATCAATGTATTTTCAAGGTAAAACAGTGAACACTAGTCTTTACCTGCATGAACTTTATCTGAAAATTGCATTACCCTTAGTTTTTACCTGAACACGGCTGTGAGCCTATTCTCTTAAAGGAGACATATCATGCAAATTACATTTTTTTAGCTGCTAAATACATTTTGTTGTGTAATTTGAGTCTCTAGAGGTACAGAAAAGTTGAATTTACTCTCTCCTGGTGCTGCTTAGATAACTTTTTATTCTGTTTGGGTCATATTTTTCAAGCCGTTCAGTTTTCTCTATTTTTTGTGATGTTTTCTGAACTATTGTGTCAAATTAGACTTCCCAACTACAGTTTGGTCTTCCTTCTCCTCTGGCTCTGGGTCAGACTTTGGCTTCAACATGTAAGGCTGGATGGACAAGTCTTCCCTTGTTAACATCTTTAAATKAAATTGTAATTAAAACGTTTCTGTATCAAACTGAAATGAATCAGTCTGGGAGCTGGAGAGGGGCGGGGCTTGAAGCGCCTTAAAGCAACAGCATCAAAATGAGTTGATCTGAGACACACCTCAGAAAAGGAGTGGAAAAGGGCTGATAAAGTACAGACCAAAGCATTGCAGTTCCACTTAATATAGACCCCAACTGAATGATTTAAATGTGAAAAAGGATTTAAAATCATGATATTTCTCCTTTATGAGGTCTAAAATTGCCACTGTTGCTAAAGCTCGAAAGGAAAATGTACATATTCTGATAAATATGTAAACCAAGTGATGGTCTTGTTCAGGTTGTCTGTTTTAATTTCTGCTTGCTCTGTCTGTGCTGAGTCGTGGTTATGGTCAGGTGTTAGACGTCAAAGTTTACTCTGGCTGCTGGAACAGTCCAGTCAACCTCAGTGACAGTTCAGCGAGGGTTCGAATGATCCTTGCTGCTTCACAACCATCTATCTACTGTACTGTTTTGTTTGCTCCAAAGAGACATAWTTATTGTTACATTTTTATGTTTATCTGCACTTTCTGAATAGCTGTGGGGTCAAACTTTTTTTTTTCCAAAGCAACTCTGAGGGCTTTAATGAAAACAGTGGACAACAAACAGCGAATGCAGAACTGTTTGGAACAACGCTGAACATTTCCACATGAACTGGGCTTAAACAAAGCGACACGTCCAAAGGCTTGAGAGCTGACGTCCACGAGCATAAAGAAGCGGTGCATATAGATAAACAAACAAACACAAACAAACAGAAAGAGGAGCGCAAAATCTGAACTTCATCTAGGATTTATTGGTTGGGGGGCATATCTTCTTTGAATAGCATGCAGTTATCATGCCTAATTATGCTTTTTAATGAACATCCTGAATGTCAGAAATTTAAGACTTGCTACATCCCAGATTATTTTTTTATTTCACATTTTAATCATAGTTTGATTAGGCTGTAAATGTGGTTTTCGTCCTGGTCGTGGAACAGCGGACCAGCTCTACACCCTCAGCAGGGTCATGGAGGGTGCATGGGAGTTCAACCAGTCTACATGTGTTTTGTGGTCTTGGGGAAGGCGTTCGACCGTGTCCCTCAGAGACTCCTGTGGGGAGTACTCAGGGAGTATGGGGTACCAGGCCCATTGACACGGGCTGTTAGGTCCTTGTATGTCTGGTGCCAGAGCTTGGTCCGCATTGCCGGTAGTAAGTCGGACTTGTTTCCGGTGGGAGTTGGACTCCACCAAGGTTACCCTTTGTCACTGATTCTGTTTATAACTTTTATGGACCGAATTTCTAGATGCAGCCAAGGTGTTGAGGGGATCCTTTTTTGTGACCTTAGGATCTCTGCATTTCACAGATGATGTTGTCCTATTGGCTTCATCAGATCGTGATCTCCAGCTCTCACTGGAGCGGTTCACAGCCGAGTGTGAAGCAGCCGAGATGAGGATCAGTGCCTCCAAATCCGAGACCATGGTCTTGAGCCAGAAAACGGTAGCGTGCCACCTCAGGGTCAGGGAGGAGGTCCTGCCCCAAGTGGAGGAGTTTAAAGGAGACCAATTATGAGTCCTAGAAATTTTTGTGGTATGTCTGTGGGCTATCCAGACCATGTTCATTCAATTTAATGCACAAAATAATTCTCAGATAATAAAATTTCCCATTTTCTAGTTCTGCCTGCTCTGACTTCCGTTCAGAAGAGCTGTTTATGTTAATGAGCTCTGTTGGTAACACCCTCCAAAAATATGTTGACATTAACTCCGCCCTCCAAAGCCAGCGTTTACGTTAGCATGGCTAATAAT
>NW_013952590.1:1045315-1046494 GCF_001266775.1 Austrofundulus limnaeus
TTCAACCAGTCTACATGTGTTTTGTGGACTTGGGGAAGGCGTTCGACCATGTCCCTCAGAGACTCCTGTGGGGAGTACTCAGGGAGTATGGGGTACCAGGCCCATTGACACGGGCTGTTAGGTCCTTGTTTGACTGGTGCCAGAGCTTGGTCCGCATTGCCGGTAGTAAGTCGGACTTGTTTCCGGTGGGAGTTGGACTCCACCATCGTTGCCCTTTGTCACGATTCTGTTTATAACTTTTATGGACCGAATTTCTAGGTGCAGCCAAGGTGTTGAGGGGATCGTTTTTTGTGACCTCAGGATCATCATCTCTGCATTTCATGGAGGATGTTGTCCTATTGGCTTCATCAGATCTTGATCTCCGGTTCTCACTGGAGCAGTTCACAGCTGAGTGTGAAGCAGCCGGGATGAGGATCAGTGCCTCCAAATCCGAGACCATGGTCTTGAGCCAGAAAACGGTAGCGTGCCACCTTCGGGTCAGGGAGGAGGTCCTGCCCCAAGTGGAGGAGTTTAAAGGAGACCAATTATGAGTCCTAGAAATTTTTACGGTGTGTCTGTGGGCTATCCAGACCATGTTCATTCAATTTAATGCACAAAATAATTTCAGATAATAAAATTTCCCATTTTCTAGTTCTGCCTGCTCTGACTTCCGTTCAGAAGAGCTGTTTATGTTAATGAGCTCTGTTGGTAACACCCTCCAAAAATCTGTTTACATTAACTCCGCCCTCCAAAGCCAGCGTTTACGTTAGCATGGCTAGTAATAGCAGACGCTTCCTTGTACAACTGTATATATATATGAGACCCTGAGTCAGACCCAGAGGCAGAGTCGGTCGCAGCTTTTTTTTTTCTCCCGGGAGACTGACAGGCATATTGGTGCTGTGTCTGCAGTGATGCGGGTGCTGTACCAGTCATGGTGAAGCGAGAGCTGAGCCAGAAGGCAAGCTTTTGATTYACCAGTCGGTCTACGTTCCTACCCTCATCTATGATCACGAGCTTTGGGTAGTGACCAAAAGAATTAGATTGCGGATACAAGCGGCCGAAATGAAGTTACTCTGCAGGGTGTCTGGGCTCTCCTTTAGAGATAGGGTGATCAGTCATCCGGGAGGGACTCAGAGTAGAGCCGCTGCTCCTCCACGTCGAGAGGAGCCAGTTGAGGTGGAATGGGCATCTGGTTAGGAT
>NW_013952590.1:1047538-1051564 GCF_001266775.1 Austrofundulus limnaeus
GACCTGGCCAAGATTGGCAGCAACAGCAGCAAACGCAACACAGTTTCACATCTTAAAACAAATTTAAAAACAGCAAATAGAAAAACATTAAAAGATTAAATTAAAACAAATTAAGAACAAGTGCATGTTACGGAGTCAGGTTCAAGACCTTTCAGTTTTGATTTAAAGGCATTCAGTGAAATCAACTCAGACAGTTTCCAGTCTTTCTGCAATGTATCCATGTAGAAGGTGCAGAATAAAAGCCTTTCTTCCCAATTCAGTCTGAGCAAATGGAACAGAAAGCATCAAAAAGTCTTGAGAGTGGATGGAATAAGAAACTGCTTTTTTTTCAAAGTACAAATGTAAGAGGGAAGAAGTCCACATATTGCCTATGAATTCACAGTGATGTGTCAATGCCTTACGGTTAGTAATGAACCTCAAAGAGGCGTGATAAACAGTGTCAATCATTTGAAGACCTTTAGCAGATGTGTTCATATACAAAATATCTCCATAATCCAACAGTGGTAAAAAAGTAGCCTCCACTAGTCGCTTTTTCAGATTAAAAGAAAAACACAACTTATTTCTAAAATAAAAGCTTAGTTTTACTCTGAGCCTCTTCACCAGTTTCTCCACATGGGGCTTAAAAGTAAAGGAGTCATCCATCAATATTCCCAGATATTTATACACCTGTACCTGCTGTATTTCAACTCCATCAAGTGTGGTCACTGAAGGAATCGAAAGAGGCTTTTTTCTGGCATTGGAAAACAACAAAGGCTTTGTCTTGTTAGCATTAAAGACAAGTTTCAGCTGAAGTAATGAATGTTGGATGGTATCAAACGCTTTCTGCAATGATTCAACAACCTGAACAAGCGTTGATCCACAGCAGTAAATAAATGTATCATCAGCATAAAAGTGCAAAGCAGCATCAGACACATTTAGACCCTCTAATTCTGGGGACAGAAAGCACATTTAACATGACCACTCAGAACTACATACAAAAACCGCACAGGAAAACAACCCAGGACTAAGTTAGTTTATGAGGAGTCAGACAATAAATGGAAGTTAATTGAGTCAAACCACCTGCATCTGTGACAGAGATAATTGGGAGCAGGTCAGATTGGGAGAAGCTGAGGAGGTAAAACACAGACACAAGGGAACATGAACACATCAGGGAGAAATAAATATACAAAAACAAAACCCCACAGAAAGTTAGCTCAGAAAACTTAAACCAACTCTAATTAATGGATTTATGAAGAAGTTTAAACCTGGTCTTAAAAGTAGTTGGTTTCATAAGAGAGAAGCCTGATGAAAGGTTTGTCTTTAACTCTTCTTTTAGAATCTCATAAGATTAAACTGGAGAAACATGATTATTTTGTCCCAAATAAATAGCCTAGTTTAAAAAGGATGAATGCATGGACTGGTTTATTGCATCATTTTGGGAAAACATATTTCTAATTTTAGTTAAATTAAATTATTTAGCTAAGAAAAGTTTCTGGTAACATATTCTCCCCTTGTTTTACCATCAACTTTTACAAAATCTGAATTTGTTATGTTACGTAGAGTCTTTTGATTTTTTTTCCCCAGTGTTACAGAGTCAGTGGAGATTATAATATAATACTTTATTGGTTCACCATTGGACTACATAAGGAGTTCTATCAACCGGTGTCATGTCTTGCCTGATTAACAGGCTGTTATTAAAACTTATAAAAGTGTTGTTAAAAAAGCCCAGCAGAGGGTAGTGTTGTATTTTAAGAACTGTCTCCAATTCATTGATTTTGCTCAGTATGCACCACCTAGAAAACATTNTTAGACCCTCTAATTCTGGGGACAGAAAGCACATTTAACATGACCACTCAGAACTACATACAAAAACCGCACAGGAAAACAACCCAGGACTAAGTTAGTTTATGAGGAGTCAGACAATAAATGGAAGTTAATTGAGTCAAACCACCTGCATCTGTGACAGAGATAATTGGGAGCAGGTCAGATTGGGAGAAGCTGAGGAGGTAAAACACAGACACAAGGGAACATGAACACATCAGGGAGAAATAAATATACAAAAACAAAACCCCACAGAAAGTTAGCTCAGAAAACTTAAACCAACTCTAATTAATGGATTTATGAAGAAGTTTAAACCTGGTCTTAAAAGTAGTTGGTTTCATAAGAGAGAAGCCTGATGAAAGGTTTGTCTTTAACTCTTCTTTTAGAATCTCATAAGATTAAACTGGAGAAACATGATTATTTTGTCCCAAATAAATAGCCTAGTTTAAAAAGGATGAATGCATGGACTGGTTTATTGCATCATTTTGGGAAAACATATTTCTAATTTTAGTTAAATTAAATTATTTAGCTAAGAAAAGTTTCTGGTAACATATTCTCCCCTTGTTTTACCATCAACTTTTACAAAATCTGAATTTGTTATGTTACGTAGAGTCTTTTGATTTTTTTTCCCCAGTGTTACAGAGTCAGTGGAGATTATAATATAATACTTTATTGGTTCACCATTGGACTACATAAGGAGTTCTATCAACCGGTGTCATGTCTTGCCTGATTAACAGGCTGTTATTAAAACTTATAAAAGTGTTGTTAAAAAAGCCCAGCAGAGGGTAGTGTTGTATTTTAAGAACTGTCTCCAATTCATTGATTTTGCTCAGTATGCACCACCTAGAAAACATTRTTTCAGAAAACTGACATCCATTTCATGGATTTATATGTGTGTTTAAGTTAAAACTGACTAATTACAGTATTTTACCTTCCACAGCTCACAGGTGGCTCCACTAAGGATAAGGATATCTGCAGATAAAATAGTATGTCACACAGTTGTGGGCCATAATAACAATCTCTCGATCTTACAAAAAAACAAAAATAAAATGYAGACAGCAGTGGCCTTTAAGTAGCTCACTTTGGTTAGTTGTATTTTTCCAGTTCTGTTTCCTGTTTGATGGTTTAATGGGCAGGAAGCTGCTGGTAGGTGTGRTTCTGTGGGTGGGTGCAAGCTAATATACAGGGGTTGGACAGTGAAACTGAAACACCTGGTTTTAGACCACAATAATTTATTAGTATGGTGTAGGGCCTCCTTTTGCGGTCAATACAGCATCAGTTCACCTTGGGAATGACATATACAAGTCCTGCACAGTGGTCAGAGGAATGTTAAGCCATTCTTCTTGCAGGATAGTGGCCAGATCACTACGTGATTCTGGTGGAGGAAAGCGTTTCCTGACTCGCTTCTCCAAAACACCCCAAAGTGGCTCAATAATATTTAGGTCTGGTGACTGTGCAGGCCATGGGAGATGTTCAGCTTCACTTTCATGTTCATCAAACCAATCTTTCACCAGGCTTGCTGTGTGTATTGGTGCATTGTCATCCTGATACACGGCACAGCCTTCAGGATACGTTAGAACCACTGGATGCACATGGTCCTCCAGAATGGTTCAGTAGTCCTTGGCAGTGACACACTCATCTAGCACAAGTATTGGGCCATGGGAATGCCATGATATGGGAGCCCAAACCATCACTGATCCACCCCCATGCTTCACTGTGAGCATGCAACAGTCTGGGTGGTAGGCTTCTTTGGGGCTTCTCCACACCGTAACTTTCCTGGATGTGGGGAAAACAGGAAACGTGGACTCATCAGAGAACAATACATGTTTCAAATTGTCCACAGCCCAAGATTTGTGCTCCTTGCACCATTGAAACTGACGTTTGGCATTGGCATGAGTGACCAAAGGTTTGGTCATAGCAGACCGGCCGTGTATATTGACCCTGTGGAGCTCCTGACGCACAGTTCTGGTGGAAACAGAAGAGTTGAGATGCACATTTAATTCTGCCGTGATTTGGGCAGCTGTGGTTTCATGTTTTTTGGATACAATCCAGGTTAGCACCTAAACATTCCTTTCACATGGCTTCCTCTTACGTCCACAGTTAATCCTGTTGGATGTGGTTCATCCTTCTTGGTGGTATGCTGACATCACCCTGGATACTGTGGCTCTTGATACATCACAAAGACTTGCTGTCTTGGTCACAGATGCACCAGCAAGATGTGCACCA
>NW_013952590.1:1051758-1055048 GCF_001266775.1 Austrofundulus limnaeus
TCTCTTTCAGGCACGATAAAAGAATAGAAGTGATTCTATATTCTTTGTGACATGTCGTTATTATGATTAACAGATGCGTAAACATTCTTAGTTAAACAATAAATGAATCATGAAATGACCCATCATGGCCTAAAATAAGAGTTCAGCGGTTCCTGCCAGTTTGTGTGCTTTCAGGCCTGTGCGAGACCTGCTTTGAGGCAGTAACTCCTGTTTCTTCACTCGAGGTGACCCCTACAAGATGCACATTTAATTCTGCCGTGATTTGGGCAGCTGTGGTTTCATGTTTTTCTGATACAATCCAGGTTAGCACCTAAACATTCCTTTCACATAGCTTCCTCTTTCATCCACAGTTAATCCTGTTGGATGCGGTTTGTCCTTCTTGGTGGTATGTTGACATTACTCTGGATACTGTGGCTCTTGATACATCACAAAGACGTGCTCTCTTGGTCACAGATGCACCAGCAAGACGTGCACCAACAATTTGTCCCATTTTGAACTCTGGTATGTCACCCATATTGTTGTGTGCATTGCAATATTTAGAGCAAATTTGTGCTCTTACCCTGCTAATTGACCCTTCACAATCTGCTCTTACTGGTGCAATGTGCAATTAATGAAGATCGGCCACCAGGCTGGTCCAATTTAGCTATGAAACCTCCCACACTAAAATGACAGGTGTTTCAGTTTCGTTGTTTCATTTTCATACATTCAGTTTCATTTCAAGCTGTATAAACTTGAATGCTTATTGAATAAAAGCAGATCAACTAGTATGTATTCACGCAATGAGGGAGGGCAGGGCCCAAGGAGATCAACGCCCTATATCAAGGCGTGCATAATTTATAGACAGCTTTTTTTCCTCAGGCAAAATGGACCAAAAAAGAGATTTAAGTGACTGAAAAGTCCTAAGTTGTAAAAAGTCTTTCAGAGTGATGCAGCACTCGAAATTGCTAAGATATTGGGGCGTGATCACAGAACCATCAAACATTTTGCTGCAAATAGTCAACAGCTGAATGGCCTTGAGGCACAGGCTTACCTGGGCTGAAGCCCAGGGGCCTACGGCATTGGGGGGCCTACCGTTTTGAGGTCACATGATGAGCTGAAAAAGTTACATTGTTTCATAACTTGTCAGGTGTTCTGTCAGTCATTACAGATGCATATTTGTGGCTGCTGATTGGTCCAAATTAATAGTAACCCACATAATCTGCACTGCACCCACAACCCACACTGCATATTGAACATATCATGCAATAGCACTTGCATTAACCTTTCCACTCTGGCCCCATTTGAAAAACAACTTGTCACCAACCTAGGTGTAAAAATGGATCCATACTTGAAATTAAAGTCATGTGAACTCCATTGTTAAATCCTGCTTTTTTCATCTGAGGAGACTGTCCAAGTTAAAACCCATCCAGTCAAAAAGAAAGCTGGAGACAGTAATTCATGCGTTCATTACATCCAGGTTGGAAAACTGTAATGCTCTGCTATATGGAATCAGCCAGTCCTCCATCGCTCGTCTACAAATGGTTCAGAATGCAGCAGCCCAATTTCTAACTGGCACAAGTAAAAGAACATACTACTCCTGTTCTAGCATCTCTTCACTGGCTTCTGGTTCATTTCAGAATTCACTTTAAGATCCTCCTGTATGTTTTTAAATGCCTAAACAGCTCCGCCCCCTCTTACCTCTCAGATCTAGTGCATCCACTTGTCCCACAGCACTCTCCTAGATCATCTGGTCAGCTGCTTCTGAAGGTCCCTAACTCTCGTCTTAAACTGTGAGAGGTGACAGATCCTTTTCTGTAGCAGGTCCAAAGAGGGCCTTCAGATCTGGCAACAAAGGAGGAGAGTGCAGAAGGAGCTCAAATACAAGATCTGAAGGGGTAAAGAAAGCTTCAGGAAGAAGATGGAGGAGCAGCTCCAACAAAACAAAGTTCAAGAGGTCTGGAGGAACATGAATAAAATCTCTGGCCACTTCGGGGACCATGGAGGAGCCACAAGGCCTACAGATGGGGGGTGGGCTAACAACCTGAATTTGTTTTTCAATAGGTTTGACTCTGGCCCATTGACTAACTCCCCCACCACCCAGCTCTCAACTAGCCCCCACCATATGCTGCTCCCCCACTTTCTGCTTCCTGCACTCTCCTCACCCCCACCAACAACAGAAACAGCCCCACCTACCACTCCAACCCAGCCTCACATTCACCTCACAGCCGATCAGGTGAGAAGTCAGCTCAGGAAAACAAAGATCAGGAAAGCAGCAGGACCGGACGGAATCAGCCAGAGTGCTCAGAGACAGTGCAGACCTGCTCTGTCCGGTGGTCCTGCATATCTTCAACCTGAGCCTGAGTCTGGAGAGGGTCCCTGATCTGTGGAAGACTTCCTGCATGGTTCCAGTGCCAAAGATCACACATCCCAGGGAGCCCAACCACTACAGGCCAGTGGCTCTGACTTCTCATCTGATGAAGACCATGGAGAGGCTCATCCTGCACCATCTTCGTCCTGTGGTGAGCCCAGCACTGGACCCCCTGCAGTTCGCCTACCAGCCCGGCATCGGGGTGGAGGACGCTGTCATCTACCTGCAGCACAGATGTCTCTCTCACCTAGAGCAAGCAGGAAACACTGTGAGAGTCATATTCTTTGACTTCTCCAGTGCTTTGAACACTATCCAGCCTGCTCTGCTGACAGGGAAGCTGGAGGGAGCCGGAGTGGACCATTGGCTACCTCACCAACAAACCACAGTATGTGAGGCTCCACGACTGTGTCTGATGTGGTAGTCTGCAGCACGGGGGTACCACAGGGCACGATCGTCTCACCCTTTCTGTTCAGTCTGTACTCGTCAGACTTCAGGTACAACTCGGACCATTGCCACCTACAGAAGTTCTCGGATGATACGGCCATCATTGGATGCATATCAGACGGGAATGATGAGGAATGCAGGGGGTCATCAGTGATGTTGTTGGCTGGTGTGAGACCAACGCTCTCCAAATCAATGCCAGCAAGACAAAGGAGATGGTCATAGACCTCAGGAGGAAGCCACGCCCGACAGCACCAGTGAACATCCAGGGAAAAGACATTTAGACAGTGGACTCTTACAAGTACCTGGGTGTTCACCTCAACAACAAGATGGACTGGAMTACAAACACAGATGTTTTGTGTAAGAAGGGCCAGAGTTGACTCCACCTACTGAGGAGGCTGAGGTCCTTCGGTGTCTGCAGGACTCTGTTAAAGACATTCTACGACACGGTGGTAGCATCTGCCCTTTTCTATGTAGTGGTCTGCTGGGGGGCTGGATGTAC
>NW_013952590.1:1056377-1057801 GCF_001266775.1 Austrofundulus limnaeus
GGTTGTGGTGGGTGAGAGGACGATGTTGGCAAAGCTGAAAGCCATCATGGACAAACCCCACCACCCTCTGCATGAAACCGTGGGGCGGCTGAGCAGCTCCTTCAGTCAGAGACTTAAACATCCTCGCTGCAGGACGGAGCGCTTCCGTAGGTCATTCATTCCAACTGCAGTTAGACTGTATAACACATCATGATGTCATCAGTTAGACTGTATAACACATCATGATGTCATCAGTTAGACTGTATGACACATCATGATGTCATCAGTCACTTGGACAATTCACCTACACTGGCATCAGTAATATGCACCTGCATATATATTCATTTATGTACTGTAGGTATATGTACATTGTTATATATCACGAGTATAGTGTTTTTTGTTTTGTTTTTACTTATCTTTCTTTATTCTATCTCACCCTGTCCTGTTTTGAGCTGCTCTAATGTGCAAATTTCCCCATTGTGGGATCAATACAGTTTTATCTTATCTTTTCTTAAACTGTGGAATGATCCATCACTACATGTCAGACAGTCCTCTTCCCTCGCTTTCTTCAAGACTCGCTTAAAAACACACTACTACTCCCTTGCCTTTTGAGTCTGAGTGAGATGGTGCAAAACTTCACCGTGAATCATAACTCTGTTCTATTTGTACTGTAAATATAAATGCTCCTTATTTTTATCTGTAATTTGACTGTAATTTTAACTGTGTCCTGTTGTGTCTGTCTGTTGTACAGCACTTGGTTAGCCTTGTTAGGATTGGGTACCGAAACTCGGTTCCAGTATGGCACTGGGGCGAAGATCAACGGTAGTACTCAGACCGAAACAAAACTAATTTCGGTGCTTTATTTTGGTGCCGCAAAGAAAGCTGTTAATTGCGCCCTCTGGTGTTCACTGTTAACAGTGACAGCCTCGGCACAATCTCCAGAGTGCCAACATCAATAAGGGTGAGTTATGAACTTTTAATGYRTTTTAACTGTCTAATTTAGCTGTTTCTGTCCGCTGTGTCAGACTATGAGTGGTAGAGAGAACAGCTGTGTAAGTTTCACCTCGAACGGGAGTGCAGTGAGCGTTTGAAACCGCTCTGTAATTAGCGTGTCCGAGTGGTTTTTCTTTTTAAAAATGCTGGAACTGCTCACAGGAGGCATAGAAGAACACCTGTATTGTTCTCCCTGCTGGATTAAAATAAAAAGCTCTCGGTCTTTTCTCGCTGTTACGTTAGAGCTGCTGCCGTGCAGCAGACAGATGCTGCAAATCACGTTTGCTCTGACCGCAGTATAAAAGTCATGATGCAGTTTTCCCCCGGTGTACATTTCAAACTGTGATCTAAAGTTAACTTCAGCTGGTTTAAATGCATTTTTTGCCCGGTGCAAAAAACGGGTGCAGACTGAGGCAGACTCTGAGTTGCTCTGACAGTTTTATGTAGGCTGG
>NW_013952590.1:1064979-1066451 GCF_001266775.1 Austrofundulus limnaeus
TGCATATTCCATAACAATATATTAAGGAAAATGTCACGTACAATACAGGGTGTATCAGAAAAAAGGATATTCTCAGAAAAATCACCATAAAATTAACATAATAATTTTGAAAATGTGGGTGTAACCTTTGGTAGAGGRGATCATTCTGCTTCGAATGACACCTAAATCTTAGTTAACGCTTCATGCTCCAGTGAGCAGGGACAGTTGGAAATTCACAAATTTCATGTCCTTTGYGCGAGGAAATGTGAGGGTTAAAATATGATCTGTCACATAAAATTAAAAGTTTAGATGGTGTTTTACATGCATGCCAAGGTGTTTTTAAAATAATTAACCCTTTCGTGTCCTAACGTCGAAACAAAAATCTCATTTTTGAGTGGATCATAGCCAAGGGTTAACAAACATGAAGTGGCCGTGGACAAGTCAATCCAGCCAACTAACATTACATGTACATGTATTCACTGGGTATTACATATAATTATTCCATAACCTGGTACAAGATCATGTGATCGTGTGGTCATTTTCTTTCATTAAAACAACATGATCACAAACATCACCTTWCTTACTCAAGTTACGGTTTTAACTGTCACATCTGTTTGTGTGAGTTTTCATGGGTTTTCAACTATATTTTTTCATCATTTCATTTTTTGAGTAGTCTTTCACTACAGATTTCACATTAACTTACATACTTTGTTTTCTAAATTTTCCCATTAAATTTGCATCATCTTGTATTTTTTTTTAATTCACAGAAACTTTGCAAAAGCAACAAACACGTACACATTAGGCTTGTTATTTTTAAAACTATAATACCTTTGCATTACTTTATAGCCATTTTGCATATACTTGTAGTTTTTTATGTGATGCAGTCATTTTTGTATAAGTTTGTAATTATCGTATATTATTGCGATGTTTATTTATTGATCCGAACTATAAATCTAAAGTGAGTGATGAACTGAAACRATAGTGAAAACTGGTGCCTGCAGGTTTTTGCTGATGAGCTGACAGCTCAGGYAAGTGTGAAAACATGTTAACCAGGTGTCATTACAAGAAGTCAGAAACAAATGAGAGTCACAGGAATCCGGACACCTTATCTATTCAGCTAATGTAACCTGAAACACTGAAACAAAATAAAAAATGTTTCTGACACCACACACCAGCTGTGTTTCTTTCTGTCAGCTGGTTTGAAATGGTGATCTCACTTTTGTTTTCCCAAACTTAAAATCTCATTGTTTGGTTATTTGTAATAATTCTGTTTGTGAAAAACATTTCAAAACACAGTTCAGTTAGTTTGTGAAGGAGTTACGACTTTAATGTAGAGAATACACTTTTTTAAACACCAATAAAATGCCACTTTTTCTTAAAAATACAAATATTAGTGTTGYTTAAATAAAACAATAAAATACATTCAGGTTCTCAGTCTATTCCTTTTTGGTTGTTTCTTGGTGTGATTGTTGAGTACAGTGTTGGTTCAGGAT
>NW_013952590.1:1067258-1068771 GCF_001266775.1 Austrofundulus limnaeus
TTGTGTACTCAGACCAGTAATATTTGGGGTCACAAGTTTTTGCCATGGATATTTTGTGGGTCAGAAGATAAAAAGTTTGGGAACCACTGCCATAGGGTATAAGACAAGCCATGTATTATTTAACACTTTAGATAAAGTGATATTTTGTGAAGCTTCTGAAATGTTGCTTTTTGGATCTACTGTATGTTAAAAAAAATTTCTTCTGTGTTTCTTGCACGCTGTTGAAACCTAAATGTCATTTGATTTATCTGAAACCAGGCTGACCTTGGTGCTTCCTTCTGCAGCAGAGCAGCATCACAAAAACAAACAAGACACAGGCGCCCACCACCACAGGAAGTAAGACGTGTGCAAAGGAAGGATGAAACGCTTCAGCACCTTCAACAACAYGCAGAAGAATGGAAAATGTTGATCCTCAGTGCAAAATCTAAAACCGCAGACTGAGTTGTTGAGACTCAAACAGCAGCATCCTCTATTATTAAACTCA
This sequence comes from Austrofundulus limnaeus, assembly GCF_001266775.1. Lineage (NCBI taxonomy): Eukaryota > Metazoa > Chordata > Actinopteri > Cyprinodontiformes > Rivulidae > Austrofundulus > Austrofundulus limnaeus. The sequence continues at coordinate 1,067,743 of NW_013952590.1, forward strand.
RCAACACGTCAATCATCTCACCTCTGACAGAAAGCCAGCTCTCTGCTGATTCTCCAGCTCCAATAATTCTACACTTGTACAATCCTTCATCAGATTTTGTGACATCATGGATGATAATTGTTCTGGTTGAGCTGTTCCCAACAWGTCGGCCGTCTTTATAAAACTCAGTCAGGTTGGTGGTTGAAGTGGATGTGAATTTCTCATCAATGCCAATGCATCGCAGAATAACATCTCCRCCTTCTGCTGCTGGAAGTGCAGGACTGTCCAGGATCACGGAGCCGTCTGAACAGCAGAAAAATACAAAAAGACAACAAAAACAGACARAAACACAAGTAGTTTTAGTAATGCTTGTGAAAACCCTTATTTAGACCTCCCTTTTTATGTTTAAACCGCATTTAGCCCTAGAAATTTAGACTTTATTAGCAAATAATGTGTATGACTGGGATGAGCAGCTGGCGGCCCACAGGCCACATCTGGTCCACAAGTGACTTTCGTCCAGCCAAATAAAAATTTAAACTTAAAAAAGCCCTCAAAGCAGAGATAAGATTAATTTTTGAAAATTACAAAAGTGTCAACAAAAGATTGTGGCCCCTCCCATCATTTAAGTTTCACATCCCTGGGCTGTGACGCAAATCTTGCAAATCATGCAAGAAGGCTCGAAGATTACAAACTGAAACTGAAAAGTAGCTAAAAAGACGTTTGGTTTGTGACCTGAAAGATCACATACGTTTCAGTTCCAATATTAGAGTTAAAACACCAGCGTGGCCAAAAGTACTCAACCACAAACCAGAACAAACCCTGAATAACAGCATAAAGGAAGAAAAAAAAGGAAAACATGGGGACATTCATTTTTCTGTTGTACTAGGAAACAAGGTATAATTTTGTGCAACTTGTTACAGAACTATCTAAATTTACGTTGGCAATATGATGATTCTTTAAAAAAATGAGAATTTTATTTGTGAAAGAAAAACAGCTGTTTGGCATGAATGATAACACGCTCAAACATGAGCAGTTTATAGATGTGTATTC
>NW_013952590.1:1069700-1070880 GCF_001266775.1 Austrofundulus limnaeus
AAAAAAAAAAAAAAAAAAAAAAAAAAAAAAAAAAAGGCAGAGCATCAGCACAATGGCTTCCACCACAGAGGAAATGTGCCACTCATGGCCTTATTTAAAAGACTTATTCAAGTTAACTGGTTTTAAAAAGCAACTTGAGATTTGATAAAGGACGTTGGTGGCAAATTTACAGCTTCTGCAGCTGTTGTCACAATATGTGATGATGCACAGAATCACAAGTCCAAGTGTGAACAGTGTGTAAACACAAAACTATGCATTATCTGCAGCATTGTTCACTAAAATGGTACCATTGATGTATTAAAAATATACATACAGTAGGTACACTTCATAATATTGTAGACCATTAGGGAACACATTAAGCAAGTACTTTTACTTTTAATACTTTAAGTATTTTTAAAAGCAAGTACTTACTTACGTACTTTCACTCAAGTAAAATGTTAATGTAGTACTTTTACTTTTACTAGAGTAGATATTTGTCTGTTTAACTGTACTTTTACATAAGTACAGTGTCTGAGTTTCTCCACCACTGGACATCTGAGTCTCTTAGGCAGCTTCAACAGTTTCACTTTAGGTCCAGTTTGTCCTAATTTTRTTCTGGATGTCTGACTGTGACACYCTTTTGGATAGAATGCMCTCCACCACACCTGTRTGACACAAATCACATCACATTCCAGCAGGACATACTGTAGCCTAGAATGAAGATGATCRTGGCTGAAACAAGTAGTCTAGTCAGTTAATTTCAAAATTTTCAACATTAACATTTTAATTTAACATTATATTCATTATTGACTTTAGAAGAAAAATGTGTGTGTGTGTGTGTGTGTTGGGGGTGGGGTGGTATACGCCAGAGCCCTATAGAAAGAGAGTTGCGACACTCTTTGAACCAGCCGACACATGGTCACGTGGTTCATGGAGCTCTCAATAGTTCCAAACACAGCAGCGCTGTCAGTCAGTTTAAGCGGATTCTGATGGGACAGAGCGCAAATACAACCATTTAATTTCCCCCGCGATCCCGGTAATTATTAAGCAATAACAAACTGATTATTTCATATATATTAAATTATTATATTTTACATATATTCATTATATTAGAAACATTTTTAGGAGCAGCAGGGACATTTTCCCATGGTTTAACATTTTAGAGGGAAACGAGTCTAGTAGTAACACGTAAAATACATAC
>NW_013952590.1:1071877-1073835 GCF_001266775.1 Austrofundulus limnaeus
ATTTCGAAATCCATCTTAAGATTTTATCTAGTTTGTTTTCTGCTTTGGTTTGAAAAATCATTGCAAAATTGTGACATGCACTATGTCTACGTAGCTCCGCACTTTTTATGTTATAATGGAAGTCAATGGAGCACTTGCTTCTTAATTTTCAGCCTTAAAAGGCCTCTAAATCCTTAATGGGTGGTCCAATTTAAAAAAAAACTAAATAGTTTTGGAATCTGTACACTGAGCCTTACAAGTAAAAAAAGGAAAAATAGCTCCAAAATAAATTTGAAAATTTTATCATCTAACCACTGATTTACACGCTTACAAAATATAAAAAAATAACTGACTTCCCAACATCACAGTGGAAGYTCTATTTTAGTAAAAGTTATTTTAAGACCTACATTTAGCAGAATAAGTTGGAATAAAAATAACATTTTAAAGAGAAACTCATCAAAACACTCACCAACGACAGCACACAGCGTCGTCACCTCCATGTTGCTCAGCTGCAGACTAAGCTCAGCCCAAACATCACACCTCAGAAACAGGATGTGGCCCTTTTTTTCTTTATTCCTTTTAACCCCCCAAACCACCAAACAAATAAGTGTTTTGAGCATGACACAAACAAATCTAAGGAAATCAAGTTGCAAAGTTTCTGATGATGTTTAACATATCAGTAAAATAGCCAAAGAAATTGGTGTTTAACTCTAACAYCACATCACTTTCAATGTTATTTTTTAGAAAACAAATCGTTTTGGGAGGACTGAGAAACTTAATTGTGTTAAAGCAGGTTATTGATGACATTGTGAAAAGAAATTAAATGTTTATCTGACAGAATCTGACTCATTTTTTTCTACTTAGGTTCAGTATCATCATCATCATCATCATCATCATCACTTTATTTATATAGCACATTTAAAAACAACAGTGTTGACCAAAGTGCTTCACAGACAATACAATAAAACATATAATAAGCTAAAAACAAATAAAAGACACAAATTACAAATTCCTGGGGTAGCTCAAACTGAATTTGAATTAAAAGCCAGTGTAAAAAAGTGAGTTTTTAAGCCAGATTTAAAAGACTGAACAGACTCTGCAGTAAGGATCTCAAGAGGCAAGTTGTTCCAGAGTCTGCGGGGGCCGCCACAGCAAAAGCCCGTTCCCCTCTACGCTTTAGTTTTGCCTTCGGCTGCACTAAAAGCATCTGATTAGAACATCTGTTCTCTGTGTGGGGTATAAAAGTGCAACAGGGCCAATAAATAACTGGGTGCCAGACCATTTAAAACTTTAAACGTAAGTAACAGAATCTTAAAATCAATATAAAATTGAACAGGCAGCCAGTGCAAGTTGGATAAAACAGGAGTGATGTGGTCCTGCCTTCTAGAACCTGTTAAAAGACGCACAGCAGCGTTCTGGACTAACTGCAAGAGATGGACAGATGATTGTTCCAAACCAACATATAAAGAGTTGCAATAGTCCAGTCTAGATGTAATAAAACCATGGATAAGAGTTTCAAGGTCTTTGTGGGGAATGTAAGGTTTTTTGCTTTGACGATTAGACGGAGCTGATAAAAACTGGTTTTAACAACTGAAGACAGGGACGTGCACAGATAGACGTCAGGTGGTGCTCGAGCACCTGCCCTTTTCCCTCCAGACCATCAGGTGCCGCTGTCGAACCCGCCTTTTTTTTTGTTATGCTCCATCTGTTGCCCTTGGTTGCACTTCTTATTAAGTGTACAAATATAATGGCAACAGTATGAATATTATTATAATAATATTGCCCTCATAATAACTGGAAAATGCTTGAGGAAAGTGAAAGATGATTCTCAGAGAGAAAACTGCCTAACTTTTTGTTTTCCTGAAGGAAAACACACCGTGAAGCTACTGTCTGTAAGAGATTCACACAAGAAACTTACAGTTCAGAAAGCTGCCTGTCAGTCTGTGGACAGATAACAGCACAGATCATCTGACCTGCTT
>NW_013952590.1:1073924-1076593 GCF_001266775.1 Austrofundulus limnaeus
ACCTGTAAAGTGTTGAACATTAAACATCTGTATCAGATGGAAAAATCTGATTTAAAATAGATAAATATGCACAATGTACAAGATGTGTCTGTAATGCCACATTATTAGGACAGCCACTGATTCCGTGCACCGGACAWGGTGCACTCTTTTTACATTTGAGCACCTGCCCCCGAAAATGTCTGTGCACGCTRCTGACTGAAGATWTTTGTTTCTCAAATTCAAAAGCACCGTCTACAAACACTCCAAGATCCTTGACCACAGATGAGCAATAGGGAGCAAGTGGGCCAAGAAAACCGGATAAACCATCAAGAGGAGGATAATTGCCAAATAAAATAACTTCATTTTTGTCTTCATTTAGAGTCAGACAATTCTGGGATAACCAGTCTTTGATGTCTTGGAGACAATTTAAAAGAGGCTGCAGAGGGGCGGAGACATTTGAATCAAAAGGATAATAAACTTGAATGTCATCAGCATAAAAATGGAAAGATATTTTGTGCTTTTTAAAAATTGATCCCAACAGCAGCATGTACAAACAAAAAAAGAATACTGTAGGTCCTAAAATAGAACCTTGAGGTACACCACAGCAAATCGGAGTAGATGAAGAAGAGTATTCCCCCATAGAAATGGAAAAAGGATGATGTAAGTGGGCTGTACTTATTTGTACTACTCCTTTAAGCTCTCATTAAAAAGGAGAAAAATATTAAACATGATATGGTGTTTATTTCCACTGTGTGAGAGGTGGGGGGACCCCACTGAAAACAAGTCTGTCGCAGGGACACATTGAAACAAGCAACACTTCATGCTCTCACCCACACTCAGTGACTGAGTAACAGCATGTTTTTGTAGTGATGGGGGAAACTGTAGTACCCAGGGAAAACCCACACCTGCACAAAGAGAACATGTAAACTCCACACAGAAAGGTTGGGAGGCAAACCTACAAGCAACAGTGTTGCTGTGAGGCCACATTTCTAATCACYTCTCCACCATGCTGTCCCTGGGAACTCCCATACCTGCTATTTCTGAACTGTTCCTGGTTCCAGAGTATCTGGTCAAAACTACTTCCTGTAATCACTAGTAATCAGACCTGTTGTTACTGAGCAGAGTTCTTCCACAGAGAGTTCTGCCCCAGATCTGATGTATTGCCAGAAAAGGTGCTGGGCTAAAGAAGAATGGGCCTCATGCAAAAACATGTTATCCTAAATTTCTCTTATTTTTGTTCGTACAAAGGGTTCGTATGAACATGTCACGTCAGATTCAACAAACTCTTCTATATTCAGGAAAAGTGTGTAAATGAGCTGCGGAAACTGATGAATGCATAACAGGCGAATGCGCACAGGGGGAGGTGATTAGCATAATTACCACCCCAAAAACACCATATAAGGCTATGTTTCCTGTCTCAGATACCAGGAAGTGTCCATTTATAAATGTCATCACAAAGTAAAAAGAAGAACTTTACGAGTTCAGAGACTGAAGTTCTGCTCTCAGAGATYCAGAAAAAAAACTCTGTCATTTTTAGCAGCGTCAGACCTGCTAAAGCCGAGGAATGAAATGACGACTGCTGTTAATGTCGTGTCTCCTGTGGGTCGTATACAGACACAGAAATAAAAATCTAAATCATATTCATCTCTCTCTAGTCCTGCTCCGGTTTTTCTTTGGTCAAATAGTGTAAACAACTGTGTTACATAGTTTTCATTTATTCAGAAGAAGAGCAGTCATGAATTTTGTTCGTATCTGAAAAAAATCTTATRATACGAGAAAACTGGCGAACGTCACAAATTCTCCTAAATCACTCATCCGCACAACTAAAGAACAAATCTGCTCGTACGAACGGTTCTTGCATGAGGGCCAATGTGTTTATAATATGCTTGCTTCCTGAATGCAAGGCCAAAAACCACAACAGAATAAATGGTGGTTTTTTTGGTTCAGTGGTTTGTTATTTGTATGATTTCAGTTCTTACRTAACATTCAAGTCTGATTCTGTATTTGTTTCCTGGTTCTCGACACACATTGGAGTTACTGAACATGCTTTATTTTTCACTATACTAYCCTATATTCTATTATAATCAAATACCGGTATCAAAATTGGGCCCCAATATCAGAATTTTACAAGTACTTATACATGTACTTGTACTTGATACTTGGGACCAGTACCAATACTAGTACATAATTAAATGTGTGACAGTTTACATTTCAAGTGTAGAGTTTGTCAGTTCCATGTTTTTAAAAAAAATATGCAAGTTAAAAAAACCTTGTCATTTTTATTCATTCATAAATCCTTTTGTAAATTTGTAAATCCTGCCGTATATTTGATTTGATCCAGACAGAGGGACTGTAGGTTTATAAAAAAAAGTAGACGCCTTTTTTTAAAAATAAAAACAAATGTTTTAAAGTCAGTGTGTAATGTTTAAGTTCTACCTCAGTGATATCGATACTCTGTATCATCAAGCATCCAAAGTGAAGTACTTGTACTCGATTTGAGAAAAAAAATGTATCAGGATTACCTTAATGACAATATATCAGTGGTTCCCAACCATGGGGATATAACAACTTTTTTCCCCGAAAGCGACAAATCTAGTGACTTTTCCCAGTGTTATTGGATACTTTAGAAGACGTTGGAGACTACAGTTTGTGAACACACACACACACACACACACACACACACACACACA